>NC_092816.1:153283315-153568315 GCF_023375885.2 Dermacentor andersoni
GTGATTGTTCAATAGTGTCGATAAAATAACTTACATCCAGTCTTACAAGGTTTGTATAGTGCTACATTCTCACGTTGCTAATGTTGCTTTAGATTTATTAACTTATGATTACATAAGAAATTCTCGCAAGAAAAATGGCAGCCATCTCTGCACAACTCCACAGTGTTTTATGATTTAAAGAATGCCTTGAGGTGCAATGAATTCTTGCAACAACATTGCAATTCGCAAACACTGATAAAGCAACCGCTCGAATAAGGTAGGAAAAAATCTTATTTATTAATACTCCCCATCTCCTTTTTAGTGCGAAGAGGTTGTCATACGTTTGCGTAAGAAGCGTTATCTTACATGAATCGGATTTCCCGACTCAGATACCAGGGAAGCCGAAGAACGCTTTGGCTCGGCGCGCACTGATATTATATTGATAATACTCTTAAAATATATAGCAAGAGGAAAATGAATCAGACGTCCGAAAGGCTCACGAAAAAATGTTCTCATATATTAAAAAAATTTACTTCTGTAAGAGTACGAAAAGGACGGGCCAAAGAAAAACGACACATGAAAAGCACCGAAGTTTTGTCCCGTCGTTTTTTCGTACCATCGATTAGCGCTTGTCCAAGAGTTTCAATTTATTGACAAGCTCAATGTTCAAGTCATCTCCAATGAAAAAAATTCAGAAGGGTAAAGGGCAGATTGGCAATGTTATAAATCATCAATCTAGAATAATTTCCGTTAGCTATAACATGTCATTATTAAGAAATTATAACAAGCTATTTGGAGCGTTACACATGAAAGCAAGCTGGAAATGTTTGCCTTGCAAACTCATGCGACTACACGTCTAATATTTATTGCATGCTTATACTTTGGCAACGCATTTACTGTTAACGTATCAGTAAGATATCATTTTTATTGTTTACTTATTATTTATTAACTTGCCCTTAACACGGACTTTGTCCAGCACTGTTTCTTCTTTTACAAATGCAGGTCGTCGAATTTATATCTTTAATTTTAAACAAGTTAGAGCACCTCGGTGCTTAAGGTACAGGTTAGGTCTAAGGCATCACATCAAGTAAATATTTACCCGCTCAATCAGAAAGCCTTATACGTATAATATTTGATATAAATATTCACAATTGATGTATCGCATACAGAACTCGCCTGCAGTAAACCGAATGTTTAGGTACGAGGGACTGTCAGTAAGCGTTAAACTTCCATGAGCAGCCTGTGACAACAGGCATACTACGTTGTCAAATGAAATCAAATCAAATGAGGTTTATTTTTTCATAAAGAAATGGAGGGAGGCCTGAACAAAATTTACTAGTTCAGATGACAGAGGTTCAGGCCCCCGTTTACATGAGAGACAGCAGTAATGACGAGAGGAAAAAAGCACTTAGTAATTGGGTCGCCATTATTATACAAGTGTGATACAAATACAGGTATGAGTAACTCAATTGGGTGCAAAAGAGAATATAAAACATGTAACAATCTAAATCAATGTACTTTCATAGAACTACACAAAATATAGTCACTTAGATACGAGATGTCCTTCAGTTCCATAACAAAAAAGCACGTCAAGTTTTTTTATGTGCCTTTTCTAGTTCAATCTCGTTCTCAAGCATATAAATCAGGAGAACAGCGATAGTGTGTCGAAGCTTCTGCTTATAATAAGATATACAGGAATACGGCACGCTCCAAATACCTGCATGACGTGTAGTGCAAGTGCGTGTCTTCGATGTTGATTGAGCAATACAATCTAGCATGTTGTCGGGTGGTAATATTTTGTTTTTATTTTATTGCCAGCGTATATGCGTAAAGTCTGCAAACGCGGTTCAGGTTAAAAATCTTTAAAATAGGTTTAGTATGCGCTTGGACGCACTCGCCAGGTGTTTGTCGGGGTGCTTTCTTTTGAAGCGTGTGAAGACTGTTCATGTTTGTTACTGCTGTTTTACCCCAAACAAGCACGCTATAATTCAAGTGAGAGGCAAACAGTGCATAGTAGATAGACAATTTCATACTAGACTGCAGGAATAAGTGGAATTTTGCCAATAAACTGACGGCTTTTGATACGCGAATAATTATGTAGTTGATGTCGGTATCCCAGTAGATATTTTTTATTCAGCAGTGATCTCGCAAACTTCGCAAATGTATCCTTTATAGTCTGTCGTCGTAGCTGTCTGAGGCAAAGCGAAAGCCGTTTAACACTCATCTGCTGCGAACGAAATGAAGTCTACAACAGTAACGCCACATTCAGCTACAAGCCGACGACCGAAACAGCTACCGTGTGGTCACGCCATCTGCGTAAACCGCGCAACGTCGATAGCGTTAATTCTGAATTATAGCGTCTGTACGGCAAGCGCTATGGGTCGCTTACGCTCTGTGGATCTCGAACGCGCTATTCCACTAAGCACGCTAAACTAAATCAGTGTACTGTGGGTAGTTCTTGTTCTCGATGTTAAGAAAGCAAATTCGGGTGCCAGCGCTAGCCCGCTTTAGTTAAACTTGAGCCAACCAGATAATCACAGTCGGAAACAAATTTCCCGCATAAGGAATTATTCGATTGATTAAATTATGGGGTTTTACGTGCCAAAACCACGATTTGACTGTGAGGCACGCCATAGGGGGGCGACTCCGGAAATTTGGACCACCTGGGATTCTTTAATGTACACCTAAATCTAAGTAAACGGGTGTTACCGCATTTCAACCCCATTGAACGGTGCCCGCCGCGGTCGGGAAATCCCGCGACCTCTTGCTTAGCAGCCGCAAGTATTATTCGATTAATAGGAACGTTACTCGATATATCGTCGAGCCTTAGTTATGTGTGTGGTTTTCGCTCCCGTTTACAGCTGTAGTGACCAGTGGCGTAGCCAGAAATATCGTCCCGGGGGCTGACGTTGCAGTCGGCCTCCGCCTTATAGATTTTATCGAGGGATGAATATGAATTTATCGAGGATACGTGAATAATAACAACATTGCCAGTAACAAAGATGCTGCAAAAAAGTAAAATATGTATTTTTCATTAAAGAATATACTCGTATGTCCCAAAATTATGGACGAAATCACTGATATCCATACTTATATATTTTCTGTCTATTTATTATGTAAATATAATATCACACGAACTTTATAACTATATCAGTTTGAAACCAGTAAACAGTGCAGGCCGCTGATATGAAAAATGCAAAGGCTATGAAATGAACAAGTTGAGGACAAATATTTTAATGAAACTTTGTCCTTCAAGAACATTGTTTACAGTTTTGTACATATGATGCGGCCAGGGAAAAATCTCAATGACGCTGTCCTTTGTTCTAATATATTGCGCCGGACCAGCTGTCCCCGGTCGCGTATTGCGAGTAATTGCACCAGAATTATGGTCGCAACAGAAAGCACATATAAAAAGCAGGAGTTCTGCAAAATATACGAGGTCGAGTCAAGTGAAAGTGAGCCAATGCGAATATATAACAAATGGCCAGTACTACATTAAAAAGTAGTCTCCATGAGCATTTAGACATCTGTCCCACTGATTTACGAGTCGCGTGATTCCCGTGTCATAAAACTCCGTGGGTTCCTCCTGCAAAAATTCTGTAACTGACTCTTTCACGTCATCGTCCGACACAAATCTGGTTCCCTTTAGGTGTTTCCTCAAATGTCCCAAAATGTGGAAGTCCCAAGGTTACAGGTCTGGACTGTATGGCGGATGTTGCAGCGTTTCGCTCTTGAACTTTGCCAGTTTATGTTAACCACATCAGCGACGTGGGGAAGGGCATTGTCGTAGAGCAAGATGACCTCATTCCTAAATTTTCCACGTCGTTTGTTTTTGATAGCGACACGCAGCCGATCCGGCCTTTCAAAATATTGGACACGATTGATAGTCTCTCCTGGTTTAGCAAATTCGAGCAGTAATGGCGCCTGACGATCGGAAAAAAAGTCAGCAACACGTTTCCGGCGGAAATCACGGCCTTTGCTTTCTTTGGGAGCGGCGAATTGTAATGTTGCCACTGTAAGCTTTGCCGTCGTGCTTCAGGCTCGTAGTAGTGGCACCATGATTCGTTGCCGGTCACACTTGCTGACAAGAAGTCGTCATCCTCATTGTGACACCCGACCACATGAGTCAAAGCAGCGCCGAACTTCTCTGTGTTCTGGCGGTGGTTCGAAATGTTGGGCATCCCTTGCGCGCACAAGAGTCGATAACCGAGATGTTAGTAAGTCATGGTGTGGACCAAACCGGTGACTGATGTACACACACTCTGCCAGCTCATCTATGCTTATCGTCCGTTATTGTCTAATCAGCTCATCAACCTTGGCAACTGTGTTGGGGGCGATTGCACGGTGGCTTTGGCCTTGTCTTGGATCATCTTTGCAACTTTTTAGCTCCTTCTTTGAACAATCTTTCTTAACGTTTCACAGTGGAACATGAAATGCAATGTTCAACGTACGCGGCAGCCATACAGCGACAAATTTCTTTTTGGGAAACAGCTTCAAATGTCAAATCCTCACGACAGCACGCTGTGCAACTTTTGGCGTGTCTATTATGTCACGCAACCATGTCACGCAACCACACGCAACCGTGTGAATGAGAGCATTAAAAGCCTTTATCATCCTACCTGCGTGTCACTTTTGTAAATGAGAGGTGCCCCTGCGCTACGCGCATGCCTCGCGCACAAACAACCGGACCATTATTGCATGGAGTAATTTAGCTCGTTTTCATTTGACTCGTCCTCGTACATTAGAAATTAGGAGGTACAATGGAATATACAAATGTGATGATACAGCTTGATAATGGGCAAAAGGGTATCTCTGGAAGCAGAGTTCACTGCACGTGTACAAAATATTTCGCAACAAGATATTTAAGTATACGTATAAGTAACCAGTTAATCTCAGGTATTTAAGAAAAAGTCACTGTATATGATGCGTCAAACAAGGCAAATAAACATGTTCCGAAATCAAAGATACAAAGATCACAGAACCCCCCCCCCCCCTACACTCCCCTTGAGGTATCGCGCGCGACAGGAGGCGGCGCGTTTCCTCCCCACTTTTCTCCCTTGCACACACAAGACTGAGCCACCATCGTCAGCTTACCCATGTCACCCCTCTTTTTTCCTAGCATTCACTAGCACATACAGCGCGCGGTGTGCGGTCACGATGTTATCGCCCTTCGACTTTATACGGAACATGAGGGCGACGGCGATGGCAGGAAAGCGCCTATAGTTTCCATATAGTTGCTACCGCAATAATATAATAAGAGCATCCGGCAACTCAAGCGTCCCGTGGCCCATTACTTCCCGCAAAAGAATAAGGAATAAAATCGAACTATCACCATGCGACAATTTGCGGCACCACAACAATGTTTTCTTTTTTCCCTTTTGTGCGGGCGGGGGCACGGGAATAAAAAGCGCAAAGGAAAGCATGTTGGACACAATCGCATGCCTACTTTGGGCCCTTAATGTGGCTACCGAAGGAATATCGAAGAAAACGTGAGTCGCTTGGCCTACACAGATCTATACGCATACACTCTAAGAACAGTGTACACCCTTTGGAGTGCCCCTTCTGCCACACAACAATAATCGTCATCTGCCTTGATGCGTTTCCTTTCTTTCTGTTCTTAGAGTGTACAGTCAGGTATTCTACACGGGCGAGACAAAATTTTCCGGAGAAGTTATGCTCAAGCGAACGCGTTGCAAGCCATCGAGTCCCTGCAGTGATGGCGGCGAGCGACCATTGTTTCTTTTTCTTGTCTGCTAGCCAGAAAACGTCCAATACTCTGCCAGGCGAAAATCCACTCGGACAGAGAAAACGAACGCGCATCGAAGTGCTCTGCGCGGTCGTCGGGGCCACACGGGAAAAGCGCATGCGCTCTGGCTTACTCTGGCAACCGGCGGGTAGCGAGAACAAAACAATTGAAGAGGCTTGACATGTCACGTGCCTAGGTGACAAGGCGTCAAAGATAGGCATGCGCCGTAATAGCGGCACAAGCGTTATCACCCTTTCGTTGTGCTTAAAAGCACTGGCATTCAATTTGGCGCGCGCTTTCATTCCTGTAACATGGAACCGGGCAGTTCGCCCGCCGCTGTGAACTTGATGACTAAATAAAGCCGTATTGTTTTTCGCTTCACTGTTGCGCTGTACTTGCGTCAGACATGACAAGGCTCAATGTTTCCTCGCGAATTAAAGTCAAAGTAGAAAAATAAATAAGAACAGACTTACCTTTTCTGGCTTTAGTGTCTTGACGTGAATGCCTTGGCGCAGGTCAAAAAAAAATTATTCTTTTCTGTGACATAATGGCAAAAAATGAAAGCCACAATACTTCATATCATCTGACCTCGCTGCGTGTTTTGTCAACTAGTCTGATAGTGTGTTCGTATGGCTTGTCCAGTTGTATGGTCCGATGTACGACATTAAAAAAAATCGATCGACCTTTGGCGTCAAATGTTTAAAACATTAAACTTCCAAAGTCGCGAAATTTAACATCTAAATAAAGCACGACTTTGGAAATGTCAATGCACCTTCGCGTCAAAAGTTTATGAGAGCTTTATACCCATAAAGATTCGAAATTGAAATTAATGCGCTCCGTAGATTCCGCGGCCTCCGCGAGGTGCTGCCACGCTCGCCATCAATGCGCCCTTGAAATTTTGCTCGGATGGGGTTCCTTGCGTTATGTGATTCCCCAAGCATGTGTGCTGCCGCGAAATCCAGCCCGATTTCGCAATAATCGCGCTGAAATGTCTGTTCGAGCGTACAAATGACATTCTAGACAAAATACATCATGATTTACGGCACCGGGAGCTGATTTGGTCAGCGGTGAATGACAGCACGGAAAAATTTGGGGAGGGGGGCGGGTCGAAGCCCCATAAGCGCCCCCCCCCCCGGTTACGCCCCTGGTAGTGAACGAGCAGGAAGCAACGGCTTCAAATTACTACCCAAGACTGTCGTGTGTCTTACATTGCCCTTCCAAGAACAGTGATATTAGACCGTTCCTTTAAGAGTATGTCATTTCAAATATTTATGCTGCCTCTTTATGTCGTCGTCATCATCATCATCATCATCAGCCTGGTTACGCCCACTGCAGGGCAAAGGCCTCTCCCATACTTCTCCAACTACCCCGGTCATGTACTAATTGTGGCCATGTTGTCCCTGCAAACTTCTTAATCTCATCGGCCCACCTAACTTTCTGCCTTCCTCTGCTACGCTTCCGTCCCTTGGAATCCATTCCGTAACTCTTAATGACCATCGGTTATCTTCCCTCCTCATTACATGTCATGCCCATGTCCATTTCTTTTTCTTGATTTCAGCAAATATATCATTAACTCGAGTTTGTTCCCTCTCCCAATCTGCTCTTTTCTTATCCCTTTCCATAGGTCGTTGCGTCGTCCTCAATTTAAGTTGAACCCTTTTCGTAAGCCTCCAGGTTTCTGCCCCGTACGTGAGTACTGGTAAGACACAGCTGTTATAAACTTTTCTCTTGAGGGATGACGGCAACCTGCTGTTCATGATCTGAAAATGCCTGCCAAATGCACCCCAGCCCATTCTTATTCTTCTGATTATTTCAGTCTCATGATCCGGATCCGCAGTCACTACCTGGCCTGTTTATGTAGTTTACTATTATTCAGAGAATGTTCTCGAAAAGAAATATGCCTTTTAGCATTACTTACTTGCTTTGCACTCCCTCATTTTCGTTGCCTGACGTCGCTTGCGTCATGCGTTGCTTACAATTTCTAAGACACCATCAGTATTCTGAAGCTTAATGATCCTCTAAAGACGGTAGATGAGCAGGGTTGACAACTGAACTCACTGGTGTGAGTACGTGTTGAAGCAGTTCTCGAGAGTTCCCGCTGAGTAATCATAATGCAGGCGAGGGAACGAACCTGCCATGCCCTTCCATAATCTTAAGGTTCATTGGCTACGTGATTACGTACAGCACGGCAAACTATATCATTCAAGCCGTCTGTCTATCCCGCATGTACCTTGGCGTTGCTCTCAGGGGGCCTGCGATGTGCCGCGGATGCCTGTCTGCCCCACAATAATACAGGTCTAAGGTTTATTTTCAATGGGCATTCATTTAAACGGCCTTCAAGAATGAGTCGTTGGTTCAGTGGTGATGCAAGAGAGAGAGGCAGTTTTTTCATTCGTGGGAAACATAGACAATATTTATACACTGAAAAACGACGGTAATGAAAAAATGCGACCTATATTGAGAGCAAAGAAGTTGGCGAAGAGCAGCTAAAAGATACTTGAGGGAGCAAACACATTAGCTATGCCGCGGTTTGCCAACTGCAGTTGTTTCATAACGCGACAAGGTTTCGCTTCGACCGAGCTAACCGGTCCCATAGCTGAACGCTGTTTCTGCCACTCACGCCTTGCATGGGTATCGTCATAGCGACGCAAATTTGAAGGCTGCGTTGATGTGCTTGAGGGAAAAAACGGTGCTAAAAACACGAGGACTAAAAAAAACAACATGCACCACAGACAGCGCCTGTCTGTCCTACATGATCTTCTTTTAGTCCTCGTGTTTTACAGCGAAAGCTGTATATGACTAACCTTCCGTAGTGTTTTCGGCGTTTCTAACAAACCCATACGGGTCCAGTGCGATGGCGCAGATCACAACACGAAACATACTAGAACGCTTGCCATGAAGAATAGCGTGATGTCAAGCTTATCGCAGTATGTAAGCAGGAGAGGTATGGGCGCTAAAAACAGCCGTGTTATTGATGGGCGGAAACGTATAGTTCCTACACCCGAAGAAGAACATGCGCATTAGGAGCTCTGGAGAGAACCGCAACGATAATGTTAACGACGGCTGCGCGAAACGGCCACCGACGAAGAATTTTCCCGCGATGCTGAACGAAAACGACAATCGCGGGCCCAGGCACTTCCGAACGAGCAACGACGCCAGACTCGCAACGCAAAAAAAATGACAATCATTTCACTCGGTGAAGATGGAATTGCAGCGGAAGCACTTTGCTTTTTGGTTTGAGTGTTTTAACTGTCGTCAGCTTTCGCTGCCATTCCACCTTCACAGAGTGGAATGATAGTCATTTTTAGCGCTGGTTTTCTTCAAGTATGCTACACCAACTCGCCCGCATCAAGCTCCTTCTGCGTTGATGTCCCCTTCGCTCGAAGCTCAGTCGTGCGAAGGGTACATCGAGGGATTTGTACTGCATAGGGATCCTTTAAGTACCAGACCGGCGCTGTTGTGTTCATATAGGAGGACAGGCCGCCATTGGAATATAAACCTGGCAACGTTTAACGCTAGAACGTTATCTAGTGAGGCGAGTCTAGCAGGGCTGTTGGAGGAATTAGAGGGCAGTAAATGGGATATAATAGGGCTCAGTGAAGTTAGGAGGTCAAACGAAGAATATGCAGTGCTAAAAAGCGGGCACGTCCTGTGCTACCGGGGCTTAGCGGAGAGACGAGAACTAGGAGTTCGATTCCTGATTAATAAGAATACAGCTGGTGACATACAGGAATTCTATAGCATTAACGAGAGGGCGGCAGGTATTGTAGTGAGGTTTAATAAGAGGTACAAAATGAAGGTTGTACAAGTCTACGCCCCTACATCCAGTCATGATGACCAGGAAATCGAAAGCTTCTATGAAGACGTGGAATCGGTGATGGGTAGCGTCAAAACAAAATACACTGTACTGATGGGCGATTCAATGCCATGGTAGGCAAGAAGCAGGCTGGAGACAAGGCAGTGGGGGAATATGGCATAGGCACTAGGAATAGCAGGGGAGAGTTATTAGTAGAGTTTGCGGAACAGAATAACATGCGGATAATGAATACCTTCTTCCGCAAGCGGACATGGAGGAGCCCGAACGGCGAGACTAGAAATGAACTAGACTTCATACTCTGCGCTAACCCTGGCATCATACAAGATGTGGACGTGCTCAGCAAGGTGCGCTGCAGTGACCATAGGATGGTAAGAACTCGAATTAGCTTAGACCTGAGGAGGGAGCGGAAGCAACTGGTACATAAGAAGTCGATCAATGAGTTAGCGGTAAGATGGAAAATAGAGGAATTACAGATCAAGCTACAGAACAGGTATTCGGCTTTAACTCAGGAAGAGGACCTTAGTGTTGAAACAATGAACGACAACATTATGGGCATCATTAAGGAGTCTGCAATAGAATTCGGTGGTAACTCCGTTAGACAGGATACCAGTAAGCTATCGCAGGATACGAAAGATCTGATTAAGAAATGCCAATGTATGAAAGCCTCTAACCCTACAGCTTGAATAGAACTGGCAGAACATTCGAAGTTAATCAACAAGCGTAAGACAGCTGACATAAGGAAGTATAATACGGATAGAATTGAACGTGCTCTCAGGAACGGAGGAAGCCTAAAAGCAGTGAAGAAGAAACTAGGAATTGGCAAGAATCAGGTGTATGCGTTAAGAGACAAAGCCAGCAATATCATAACTAATATGGATGAGATAGTTCAAGTGTCTGAGGAGTTCTATAGAGATTTTTACAGTACCAGTGGCACCCACGACGATAATGGAAGAGAGAATAGTCTAGAGGAATTCGAAATCCCACAGGTAACACCGGAAGAAGTAAAGAAAGCCTTGGGAGCTATGCAAAGGGGGAAGGCAGCTGGGGAGGATCAGGTAACAGCAGATTTGTTGAAGGATGGTGGGCAGATTGTTCTAGAGAAACTGGCCACCCTATATACGCAATGCCTCTTGACTTCGAGCGCACCAGAATCTTGGAAAAGTGCTAACATAATCCTAATCCATAAGAAAGGGGACGCCAACGACATGAAAAATTATAGACCGATCAGTTTACTGTCCGTTGCCTACAAACTATTTACTAAGGTAATTGAATATAGAATCAGGAACACCTTATATTTCCGTCAACCAAAGGACCAGGCAGGATTACGTAAAGGCTACTCAACAATAGACCATATTCACAATATTAATCAGGGGATAGAAAAATGTGCGCAATATAACCAACCTTTATATATAGCTTTCGTTGATTACGAGAAAGCGTTTGATTCAGTCGAAACCTCAGCAGTCATGCAGTCATTGCGGAATCACGGTGTAGACGAGCCGTATGTAAAAATACTGAAAGATATATAGCGGCTCCACAGCCACCGTAGTGCTCTATAAACAAATGCAACAAAATCCCAATAAAGAAAGGCGTCAGGCAGGGAGATACGATCTCTCTGATGCTATTCACAGCGTGTTTACAGGAGGTATTCAGAGACCTGGATTGGGAAGAATTGGGGATAAGAGTTAATGGAGAATACCTTAGTAACTTGCGATTCGCTGATGATATTGCCTTGCTTAGTAACTCAGGGGACCAACTGCAATGCATGCTCACTGACCTGGAGAGGCAAAGCCGAAAGGTGGGTCTAAAAATTAATCTGCAGAAAACTAAAGTAATGTTTAACAGTCTCGGAAGGGAACAGCAGTTTACAATAGGTAGTGAGGCACTGGAAGTGGTAAGGGAATACATCTACTTAGGTCAGGTAGTGACTGCGGATCGGGATCATGAGACTGCATTAATCAGAAGAATAAGAATGGGCTGGGGTGCGTTTGGCAGGCATTCTCAGATCATGAACAGCAGGTTGACATTATCCCTCAAGAGAAAAGTTTATAACAGCTGTGTCTTACCAGTACTCACGTACGGGGAAGAAACCTGGAGGCTTACGAAAATGGTTCTATTTAAATTGAAGACGACGCAGAAAAATGATAGGTGTAACGTTAAGGGATAAAAAAAGAGCAGATTGGGTGAGGGAACAAACGCGAGTTAATGATATCTTAGTTGAAATCAAGAAAAAGAAATGGGCATGGGCAGGACACATAATGAGGAGGGAAGATAACCGATGGTCATTAAAAGTTAAAGAATGGATTCCAAGGGAAGGAAAGCGTAGCAGAGGGCGGCAGAAAGTTAGGTGGGCGGATGAGAATTAGAAGTTCGCAGGGACAACATGGCCACAATTAGTACATGACCGGGGTAGTTGGAGAAGTATGGGAGAGGCCTTCGCCCTGCAGTGGGTATAACCAGGCTGATGATGATGATGATGATGATGATGATGATGATGAACCGGCGCTGTTCTGCTGTCGCTAACTTATCACGACAACAACGAACGCTCCACTGCTGTAAAGCTGTATATCTTTTTTCTCTACTGCAGTACGTTTTTTTTTTCGTGTGTTTTACCACACATCTTATACGGAGGGGAGCGGAACCCAGAGGACTAGAGCGGTCCTTCAGGCAGAGACCCGTCACGCAGGGTTGGGGTGGGGATGGGGGCAGGGTTAGGTATAGGTCACTTTATTGGCTACCATCCAATAAATAATAACGTATCTTTGTTTTACGTGTCAGCGAGAAGTTGACTTATTGTAAAATATTGTTACGGGGCTGGCCAATGCAGCAATATACATTTGTACGTTGTACTGAAAATCATCTTCATGACCCGGCGGAGCATACGCAGTGCGGTCTCGTTTAGCACGTACTGTAAATACCGCTTCCCGTTCGAATCACCCTGCGGAGAGCCGATAGGCACAACTGTGTATGCGCAAGTGATTTCACCCGCCGCGGTTGCTCAGTGGCTATGGTGTTAGGCTGCTGAGCACGAGGTCGCGGAATCGAATCCCGGCCACGGCGGCCGCATTTCGATGGGGGCGAAATGCGAAAACACCCGTGTACTTAGATTTAGGTGCACGTTAAAGAACCCCAGGTGGTCGAAATTTCCGGAGTCCTCCACGACGGCGTGCCTCATAATCAGAAAGTGGTTTTGGCACGTAAAACCCCATAATTAAATTATTAATTAAGTGATTTCAACTCGTCTCACGCTACTCCTGCGCCGGCAAAATGAGGAATATGTGATAAAGCCGACATACCACACGCATTTGAGACAAGCCTAGCTCTAGTACCCTTCTGCCACGATAGGAGCTGTGCCGTTATACTTTGACAAGCGTTCAAACTATTAGTTGCAGAGTAAATTGCGTGACTACTTGGTTCGGTGGATGAGGTTTCCACACATGAATACAGTAGCTTTCGTTAGTAATAACAGCATACCTTACAGTGTGAATAAAGCTTGTCCAGCAAAGCGACCGTTTACTAACTGCGCGAGCGTCCTAAGCAGTGGTATGTGCTGGATTACAGATATATTTATTTTATATGGCGACTGGTCCAAGTATACGGAATCAACGTTTATAGATCTATAAACGTTGAGCGGCGCGACTATGCGAGGTCGTATTGCGGCGTTAGCCAGTTTTCTCTTTCTTAAACGAGAAAGAGGATGATAACGGAATTTTTTTTTCGGTTGTGTTGGTTCCTTTCTCTGCGACGCACTCACTCGTATTACGGAAATTTTGTCCTCCAAAAGGCCATATACTACGGCTTTACAGGGCAAAAAAGGCAATGTCGAAGCACATAGCTTAAACAATGTATCATGCTGGTTCACCAACCGCAGTGATCTCTGTGTTGAGCAGCGCTATGGGCCTCACGCAGGAGGCTAGCATTCACATATAGTGATTTCAACAATACTACACTTGAAATGCTTGAGAACGATGCTGGTGTATCACAAATGTTTGAAAGCGCCTGCCACTTAGATTTCTCGGGGCTGCTTTACGTTGGCATTACACGAGCATGCGCTCTTATGTATTATATTTTAGTCCCTACGCCAAGCGATCACATAGTGAGCACATTTAGCATTTTATGCTGGTAATACAGAGACACCAGTTCTCTTTGTGGAATTAAAACCGATATAGGAAAAATAATTCTCAACACATACAGACCCCGCGGCTGAAATCACGTTGAAGTATCTCTGTGGGGCGCAAACATGTGGCACGCAATTTAGCTACCGATGCACCGAAAGGCTTCCCTGACGACCTTATGTGAACGGACATTGCGTAAGTTTCACAAATACGATCTAAAACATCTCGCAATCTTTCCGGAGCACGCGACAGCAGTACTTTCAAGCAGCGTCGCGCCAGGTCGCACAAGCGAGACAGGAGGAAAGGCTCGCCGCGCATTCATTCTTGCTCTCCCGGTGAAAAGGTCTATACATCTCCTATCCACAGGTATCATTGATGGGTGCCTCACGTGAGTAGACTCGTCTCCGTGGGAATTTCAAGCTTAGTTATCAATCCCTGGTCAGGCAGTGGCGCATCTTCAATTGAGGTCGAACAGCCCCAAGGCCTCAGACGACACGGGATACTTCGAAAAGAACAGAACGCTCTAGCATTCCGCAAAAGCCTTTCATCCAGGGCCCGGGAACCGCTGATGCCTGCTTCCGTGCCTGAGACGTCGTTCTCCTTCCCGCCATGCCGCCGCCTGCTGTCTTCTCCTGCAAGCAGCGCTTCACTGCAGCCTTGTCATGCCACGTCACCCTGTTTGCGCACTCGCTTCGCACTCGTGGCCCAATCGTAGACGGAAACACTTTCAGAGCACCTTCTGGTCACTACTAATTAGATCGCTCATGCAACTACGTGGCCCAATTGCGAAATGACTTGCAGGACTACATCGTCGTCGCTGTCGCCGACTTGTGCTCGAGCCTTGTTGGGCGTAAGCCAGTGTTCGTGCGCTTCATGCAGACATCTTTCTCTTTGTTTTCTGAGCACATCACAGCGTTTTAATGCGCTCGCATTCTTTGTCTAATTAGTTCACTTTCCGGGGGCTATTTATGTTTTTATGTTTCCATCTAACCGCTTTCCCACCTGCCTGGGTGAATGGGTAGTCTCTAGTCGAAAAGATAGTGCATCGGGCTGCTGTGCTGAAGGAACTGGTTCCAAACCACCCATTAGACCAACTTAGGTCACTGAGTATGCGACGATGTCTACATACGTGCCGCTCTTCAACGAACCTGTTTCACCTCGACATCGGTCACTGTAGACACAGGATCGCGTGGGTATCAACGTTCGAAGAAACCGTGCGACGCGGAATTGGAGTAATGGGTATGTGCCACTCGGTCTGTGCTCGTCCCCAGCGAACTTATTCGACGCAAACTTCGGTCACTGGGTATAAGCCTGCAGTTGCGTAGCAATCTGCAATGAATGTCTGTGACGCCATCGTGTGAAACCTGGTATGTACCCCTCGGAAAGTGCCGCTCTACCACGGTGAAAAAATTTCTTAAATTTCTACGCTGCTGTGTGGAATCTAGACTACGTCAAAATAGGTTCCTCAAGGACACCAAACCAGTGTGTTAGCAGACAGCTCCACAAATGCAATGGGTATGTTCCGCTTTCCAATGAAAGCCTTTCATGCCAGCACTTTAATGAGCTGTGCCATGGATGCAGAGTGTATGTGCCGCTCTTCAGTGCACCTTTCGCCAACTTGTGGTTACTGAGTATGTGCCGCTGAGTGTGCGGCAATCGATGGAAAAATTCTCAGCTTTCACACGCGCCAACGTGCCAGATTCCTCGACTCTGTGACCCGGCGCGGAATTTTCGACACAGGTAATAGATGGCATGCATTGCCATGCATTACGGAGACCACGCGCAGGCTTCACGGCGGCGGCGATAGGTGTCTTTAGGAAAGCGCAAATGTGGAGTCGCGGTGCAGTACGGGCCTCATACATACCTCGTGTCGACGACGGCGATGCGATAATTCTGTCGCTATACTGATTCAAGGCGGTCGCACTATCGTTGACAGTCATCGTGAGATGGTTGGGCCGCAATTTGTCTACTGTACACGCGCACTCATTTCACAACAGTTACCGTCGGCATTCCTACTGAAGGTCGATAAACAAAGGCAGCTGTAGAATTCCTTAAAATATTTATACGCAATACTGATACTGTTATTAAGCTATGAGCGTGCGAAGATGCTGCTGAAAGTCAACTAATAGAATAGGAGATCAGAGGACGCCCATTACCTCATAATAAAAGCAAATTTGGTTGTAGCTTTTCTTTTGTCATGAAAGTGCGGAAAGTGATGAAAGGAATGGTATGGAGCATCTGCTTAAGAATGTTTGGTGCGTGCAGACCACTTGATTTGTCTTGAAGAGACGTTCGCACAGCATTGGACAGATGGTAAGGGCGATCATTATTAGCTAGACTTGGCACACGACACATCGCTACGGCAAGTTCGGGGTGTGATCATTACACGGGAAATTAAGAAAAATCGAATTTTGACGACAAAATTTAGGGGTGCGATCAATACGCGAGTGCGATCAGTATGCGAGTAAATACGGTAATAGGCTGTTTTTGGTTTTGCGCACTCAATGTTAAGGGATGCAAATGGTGACATACAACAGAATGCAAAAATGATTAAGGAATACAAGCAGGGTGTGGGGCTTTTTAGGCAGATGCGTGCATGTGCTATTTATAAAACTACCCATGCATGGTATGCCTGAACGCATTTTCCAACACTTTGGTAGAATACAGTGACACCCACTTATTAAGGGGAAATAGTCCTCGAAACAACTTCTTTTATATATTTGTACTAGAGATTTGAATACACTGTCATTCATAAAGTGTTTTATTAGATTTGAATTGTCATTGATATTTGTGTAGCTGCTGTTTTTTAGTTATGTCCTACACAGTGGCAAAATATTTTTGTGGGCACTTTCTTGTGTATAAAATTTTCACAAATAGCTTCATGCTGTATTTATTTAGCTAGTTGTATACTGGAAACTGCTGATACCTATCCAAACGGCTTGTACATTTACTGCAACTAGTCTAAAAATATTAGGGCACTTTAAATAATTTTATAGATCGCAATTTCATTTAGATATCAGCATTCTTCATATATTGAAGAGCATGCATGCCGAATTTCGTTAGTATATATAGGATAATTATAAGTGCTCCAGGTTATTCTCATGCTATTGTGAGAAAAAATTATTGAACTATATTCAATATTTTTTTTCACACTAGCATGAGAAGTATGCAAGATTACTAGGCAGGCCTCTCTGCCTGCCTAATAATCTTGCATACTTCTAGCAATTCTACATGCTGTTTGAATAGATATCGGCACTTTGCAATCTACAAAGAGCTGAGTTAGCTACAGCACACTGCTTTTTGTGAAAATTTAGTTCACAAGAAAGTGCCCGCAAAGATCACTGTATTTTTCCATTGTGTAGGATATCACTCAAAAAGCAGATAAACAAATACTAATGACACATATGAAACCTGCATGAAGAAATCTACAGTTAGCTCTCTTTTCAAACCTCTAGTAAAAATAATAAAACTATTTCGAGTAATATTCAATCAGCAAAACGTGCCCCTTGCCATTGCGACCTACAACATAGCGTCGCAATGTTGAAGGCAAGTCCTCTTGTCGAAGCGACTCTGGCTGTCTTCCCCGGGGCTGCTGTTAAACACTGAATTTTCCTGCATTTGCCAGAAGTGCAATACTAAAACATCTGTGAATGTGCAATTGGTATTGGCACACCAACAGAAAAAAAAGAACAGTTCTGTGAAATGAGGAATCGACTATAACTTTGTTCGACATTTATATTTTGACTCCATATTTTTTGTGTTTTGTACTGAGTGTTTCAGCAGTGAGTGCCGCTTAAAATTGAACATCACTGCTTCATGACAACGCGACAATTTTTGCTAACAGAAAATTATAGCAGTGGCAAGCATTATAATTACAGTACTCAATAACGTGTAGTTTGTAAGAACTCAGACTAGCACCAGTTCTGAGATACACAACCCAAAACACCAATGATCAAATTGGTTTCTCTTCCACGCAGAATTGTCCCACAAGCCTTACAAAATATTTTGTGGCAAAGTATTATCAGAAACAGCAAAGCATGTTCCACCAAATATGGCGACAAATTTTTTAGACCTGTCAGTCTGAGGGCTCCTAAAAACTAACAATACCTTCAGCACTGACTAGTCTCAATAATGGGATGTCAGCCATTTTGCTGAAATTAATAAAAGTTCAATTATTGTGATCTTTTTTAAGAAGACATTTCCAATTATGATGTAGTTCTAATCTCTGTCACTTTTGTAAATATTTTCCAAATATTTTTTCACACTACAATTTTTGGTAATAGAGGTATTCATTGTACAAAGAGCTAGTACATGGCATTTAATAATAAACGCACTGGTCATTGTAGACTTTTTTGTCTTTAGCATTTGTTCTGTTGCACAGCTGTTTCTTGAAATCTGAAATGGTGTACCCGCCTCCTCATGTTAGCAATAAACACGGAAATCTGTCAATATCTTTTGTTTAAAATGCAGCTGATCAATCCGATAGTTAGGCTATTTGCTAATTATAAATTATAACGGTAATAGTGCAGGACCATAAAACATTGATACTGACTCACAACTGTGCCTAGCTACATCCACGCAGCTGTGCCATACAATGTGCATGTGTACAGAAGAGCCAAATTCCCAGAGGGAAAGTAACAGTAATTCATTGTTTATTATCTTGTACAAGCAAATTAGGCGCTAGGTGTAATTTATGCTCAGGAAATACATAAATCAGTCATGTGAGGCATCTTACTATAGGTTGCATGTTCGAAGTTCTTGTAACCTTGCTTGTTTTTATTTTGTTTCCTTTGTGAGCATGAGTGACTTGGTTGCCTTGGCACATAATCTCAAGACTGTTTCTTCATCACTGCGAATCACGAAATTTAATTTACACATAAAATTCCCAGGTACTAATTTGGTAGACTTCGAGGTTATTTCTCTTATCTTTTATATGTTTATCTACCAAGTAGATTTGTCGTTCATTAAAACACATCCACGCAATGCACAGTGAGCACCCAAACTATAGTTATCTGTTCTTGCTTTCTACCCTGCTTTGGTGTTTTCTAAACCTAGCATTGGTGCAATGGCATGTCTGCACCTGCAGAAAAGTAGCAAAGTGGCTGAAGTTAAAGGTCAACAAAATAATTAGGATACAAAGCAAAAATATAACTTCGCAATTGCCCCCATATCCAGAGTTTTGCTTAGAATTTAAAAAAAAAATGACATCCTGCTATGGTGTGAGAGTTGCTTTGGGCACCAAGGGCATCTAGCACGTAGCACCTGTGCCAGAGTACACAACAAAGCAAAAAAATCACTCCAGATTGGAGCGCCAGTGGAAAGTTAAGCATAGATGTTTTATTTCACGCACCATTAATGTGGCTTATTATCTGCTCATGTTGGGTGGGAACGAATACATTGGAAAGACAATCCTTTGGACCAATGTTACCTTAGCGGGACACCAGAGAAAGTTAGAAATCAAGAACAAGTATTCACACTTGGTTGCCCACAGTGTATTATCTGGATGTGTTTCTCTCTACAAAAGACTACTGTGGTAGATAATCATAATGACAAACACAAAATAGCTAAAAGAGGTATGTTTCAGTCATCCGTCCGTGACCTCCAGTGTTTATAGAAACACTTCTTTCTGTATATGTGCCAAGCTGTAGGGAGGCTTTACGTAACTCAGTCATGCTTACTAAGTTAAAGATTGTAATAAGGAAAATCACAAGAACATTGTATAAGTGATTTGTAACTGTGCCACCTAATGTAAGTTATTCATGTATGTGCTCATAGATTACAGCCAGTGCATAATGTGCTCGTACAGGATGACTTGTGCTGAGTAAAAGAAGCCTTCCTCACATCTTCCTCTTTGTCTCTTTTGAATCTTCGTGCACTATGTGTATTTTTACAGCTGCGTGCGTGCAGCTGGGTATAGTTTGTTTATCTGTTCTGCTTCCTCCCTTGTCCTCATCATAATGCGCTATCTTTGCCGTAACAAAATACAGTTACCTGGGCTGCTTATTTTGTCAACGTGTTTGTTTTATGGAAAGTTTTGTATTAGTGGGTATTTCTACCTGTGAAATTGTCTGTGTCAGCTATTATACTTAGTCTTGCAAAAGTATGTTTCTCAACATTAATGATCACTATAAGTGTTGCCGTATTTATTTTGGTAATATTGTCAGTTATGAAGTTTTTATACACTCTTGCATGCTGTATGACAGAATAAAATTGATGCACAACTTTTTGATGTTGCGTTTTTTTAGATCAATTTTCAACTCACGCTAACACGCACAAATTGTGTGCTAAAGAGTGCCAACAAGAGTACCATAAGGTAAGACACCTGTTTTTACTGTTATATTGAATTATCAATTGTCAACCAGTTGTTTTCAGCAAGCATAGTGTAATGCATATATTACGTAATCTAGGTTGAAATAATGTTTTTATTGCACTTCATCATCTTGGTCTCCTTTGTACAAAAGTGCAGCCTTTCTTATTGGTTATGCGAAGCTTACTTGCTTAGAATCTTAAGCCGTAAGTTAAGTCCTTTAGAAGAGTGAAATAGGCTTAACTTATAAACCTTCTGACATATTATGAGACTTGTGCGGTGGTGAATTCAACTTCTACATGAGTTACATAATATTTTGGAGTCTCATTATGATTCTGAGTGGCATTACGGTGTCATACATATGCAGCTGCAGGATATATATTGGATATTTATTTAAGACTGTTTTGCTTGGTTGGCTATTGATTCAAGTTTAATAGTAATGAGAACTATCTTGCTTTCATAGTGATTCTTTGCTGACTGATATATTTGAATTTTCCAGAAGACAATAACAAAGATTGGTGAACTATTTTTTCTTGCTAATCTGCCATGTGCTTTTTGGCAAGTTTACTATGGATTCTTTGTTATCCTATGTTGTCTTTTCACAGTAGTCTTCTTGACAACTAGCCGTAGTCGTGTGTACTTACAGCAAGAGTTATTGACACACATTGAAAAGCGGCTCGACACTACCATCCAAGAGTGAAACGACTTATATGGATTAGTTATTTTACTCTATTTGCAAGAGTCCTGCACCACGCACTAAGGGTAACTTGACACACACTGCTGGAGTCATCAGACTCATCTAGAATAGTTACCTGAATCCTTCTTGCAGTGGTCATGTGACACTTTATCTTGAGTCATTTCACTCATCTAGAATAGATAACGGACTCCCTCAGCACTAGTCTTGTAACCCATTTGAGAGGGTTAGGCGACTACTACGACAGAGTATGCATTACTGTTGTGTGCGGAGTCACTTAACCACCTAGTATCGAGCACAGATAGTCTCGGGACTCTCTGCTAAAAGAGAGTTCGGGTGTCTCCTGCAAAGTGTGTAGTATATAGGACGAGTTCAGACTCTTCGAAAAGAATAAGGGATACTCTTTTTTTTCTTAGTGTGAATGCCTGGCAGCAGTGACGGTGGAAATGTATGCAATAGTAGTTAGGAGCTGAAAACACCAACTTGCAGCAAACGGCAGACAAGCGCTCAACGTTGCAGTAGGTACGTCATCGCCTCTCCCAAGTGAAGTGAAATGCCGCGGACAACACTTTTTGTAGCTTTTGATACTGTGACGTTGTTGCCGATGCGGTAGTTGATTGGCTCAGCCGAGAGTCGCGCCTGCAGATATGAGGGGATCCTCACCGCACCCGCAACGCCAGGCGCACGCTTCTAGGAGCACTGGCCTCAGCACTGAGGCGTGACTGAACTCGATGCTCTGCGTACGATTTTTGTGTTCTACCTTCAGTTCTCGGATCTCGGAGAAGATATTGCCGAGATTGAGAAAAAAAAAATATGCAGTTCCCACCGGAATCCAACCCGGACCCGGTACGTAAGAGTCAGATCCTCTACCACAGAGCCACGCCAGCGCATTTTTTTGTTTCTTTCATGGTATTTATTACAGTAGAATTCAGCCCCACATTTAACACTTCTGAATAGTTAGAGAACGGAGGGCAAAATGAAAGTCCCACACAGAAAAGACAGCGTTGATTCTGTGTGTAGAAACGTTGGTTTCACTTTAGAGGGGTGGTAAGGATAAGCACCTCACCAAGATAGGGTACCAGTCAGGTTGTATATCGAGTGCATCATAAACATGTTTTAGGTGTAGTGTCATTTGGATAAAACGTACCCTTGTAGGTACCACCGTTCCGGCGTTTTGGTCCATCATTCGCGTTTTCCAGAAACTGCATTCCCAAGAGCAAAAGCATATCGAAAGGTGCAATATTATCAGAGGTCGGCAGCCGCTATCGCACAGTATGAGAGTTAATTTCAATGTCTTTTTCGTTAATGCACTGGAGGGCATCCCAAAATAGGGTGGCGTCGGTGCAGCTAATAAAACAATGTTCAATTGTCTCTGGCACATCACAAAGGCGACAGTTAACAGAAGAGACAAAAATACCTTTTTTCTTTAGCCATGTTTTTACCGGGATGGTTTCACTATGAAGTTCGTAAAAGAATGTTTTGCAGCAAAGGGATACATAAATTTTGCGAACACGCTTTAGTACATTGTGGCCTGGCCATTTATTGTATAGTGATCGGTAGAATGGAGGCGGAAATAGCATGGACAGTAAATCTTTGTATAACGTTTTACGCGATGCAGAGTACAATATTCAGTGGGAAAGCGAACTTTCAGGAAACGAACGGCCAAGTAAACTTCTTGCATGAGCCCCCACAAGCATAAACGCGAAGATAACTTTGAAGAAACAACTAACTCGTGTAACGCATTAACAAGTGCCGCTTGCATGAATGACCGAATTATGGGATGCGAAGTATCGCGAAAAAAGGAGAAACGACAGACTATTTGCCGTACATAAAGATGTACTAAGCCCAGCCTACTTTCACTAACAGGCCTAAAAATATTGTCTCGCCTCGTGGGCTCAAAAGCTGAACACCATACGAAGGTTGCAAAGATTCGGTGAGAACGTTGGGTGTATAACCTGGCAGAATGAACAACTTGTAATGCATAGTATATTTGTGTTGCCCAGAACATATAGGAGGCTTCGGCATTCCCGAAAATAGAAAGTCGTTGTGGAATGAATTTCTCGGCGTAACTTTGCAGGGCCGAAACCCGTTCTTTCGAATAGTGTGCGCTTAATTTATATGCGTCTAGTGGCACGCCGAGATACTTTGGCGGGATATCAGTCCAATTAACGCCTACAAACTGTTCTCTTGTATAGCACTATGAGCCAAACCATAAGCCTAAACTTTTCAAGGAGTTCATTCGTGCTCCTGATACGCTGCCAAATTCTATTGTCGATACTGCCTTTTCAACACTGGCCTTATCGGTGCAGGAGAACGCTACATCATCTGCATAAGCTAAGACTTTTACTTCATTACCCAGTATATTGAAGCCATGGATGTACCTAGACTCAATTACGCTTAAGCATAGCGGTTCCAGGTAAAGGACGTATAGCAGTGGGGACATCGGGCATCCTTGTTTTACTGATGAGCAAATAGAAATGGGTTCGGAGATAGGGCCATTAATAACTAAACAAATAGTACAACAGGTGTAGCGAAGCCGAACGCCTTTAAGCACATTAAAAAAATTAAATTATGGGTTTTTACGTGCCAAAACCACTTTCTGATCATGAGGCACGCCGTAGTGGGGGACTCCGGAAATTTCGACCACCTGGGGTTCTTTAACGTGTACCTAAGTCTAAGTACACGGGTCTTTTCGCATTTCGCCCCCATCGAAATGCGGCCGCCGTGGCCGGGATTCGATCCCGCGACCTCGTGCTCAGCAGCCTAACACCATAGCAAGTGAGCAACCACGGCGGGTTTTAAGCACATTGGAGCCACTATTGGCATGCTCCAGACGAGAAAATAAATAGGAGTGACTGAGACGATCAAAAGCTTTAGCAAGGTCTACCCGGAGCATTGCAAGCTGCTCAGTGTAACCATAACAGTATTGAATAAGTGTACGGGCGATATGTATGTTGGTTTGAATGGATCGGCCCCTAATTCCAAACGTGAGATGGGAATCAGTTAGAATTGACATCGCAAATTGCTATCTATTAGATAAAGCTCTTGCGAAAAAAATTGCAATCCACGCTTGAAAATGTGACTGGACAGTAGCTTTCAACAGAACGCAGTTTCTCTTTATCTGAAATATTGTGAAATAACACTGTGTGGGTTTTGCAAAAAGATTTCAGAAGGGCGACCACCTCTAATCTTGCAATAAAAATGTCCTATAATATTTTACTGATAATTGATTTGAAAGCTTTGTAAAGTTCACTTGAAAGTCCACCAGGACCGGATGTTTTCGACAAAAGCCGCTGATCAATAGCTAGCTGAATTTGTTATATCTTAGGGCTACCACTGATGAATGCACAATCATCATCGTGTAGTGGTTTTATAAGAGAGACAACACTCTCTGAGACTTTTGCATCGTGATCATCTGGAGGAGCTCTAAACAACACAGTGTAGTAAGTTTTGAACTGAGTAATTATGTCATTCGTATTTGTTAGAAGACTGCATACGCAGTATATTTCCGGAAAAGCTTGGAAAGTAGCGTGACATCACTGGTCAAATAAAGCTTGACGTGCTGGGTGCTCAGACGGCAGAGCACGCCTATTTCGAGATTGAATTCGTGCACCTCTGTAACACAGTGCATCACACTTTTGTAACTCACATTTAATATTTTTATTGTCAACAATGTAAGTGCGTGACATTTCGCAATCCATCTGATAAAGGCTACATAGGCTCTTAAGAGGCATGTTTTCTTCATTACTTCTATAGAATAATTTCACCGATCCAATTTCTGTAGCCACTGTGCGAAGTTTAGAGTTCCCAAGCAGCAGATAACGGCAAGTCAGTAGAAAGTCAATTTGTGAGGGCCATGCCCGCGCGATTAATAAATTCCTGATCATTTGGGAGCTCCGAGTTAAGCTTCCAGTGTACCCACGCCAGCGCTTGCCAGCATTCCGCGGAAAAATGCCAAGTAAACGCGTCATAGCGCGCGCAGAGAGACGCGACAGCACATGCACGCTGCGTGGCGTCCATGCATGCAGATTTTGCATTGGAGTTGCATAATATTGCGCCAGATAGAATACCATGTAACACATGCACAGGCAGCGGTACAAGGCATTTACACAACGTTTAGGAAAGAAAAAGAAATTTAAAGCGATGTATACAAGAATGCTAAAATATTTATTATGTACCAGATTAAGTCAAGCTCGCCAGGTGACTACGTCGCCGCTGCGTTTAAATGACGATGCCCATAAATCGTCATCATCATCATATTGTGCCACTTGCCGTGCGATGTTAAATGTGCGCCGCAAAGCGTCTGTACCTGCGCCCTTTGCATTGCAGTTGCATAATCTTAAAGCAGGTAGCACGCCTAGTGGCATTTGCATAGGTATCATTACACCGTATAAAGGGAAGACTTGAGGAAGGCAAAGAATAATGTGGAATGTGTACATGTTGATGTAATGAAAAACATGTACGGTATACCTGATCTAATCGAAACAGGCGAGGTGACTGTTTTACACCGTCGCGCTTCAAAGGGAATGCCATTAAATCGTCGCCATCATCATTACCATCGCGCAGCGTCTACACCTGTGCCCTTTGCATTGCGGTTGCATATTATAAAAACAATTGGCACGCCATGTGGCCTTTGCATAGGTAGCGGCACAAAGTCGATAGGGACGTCTTGAGGAAGGCAAGGAAGAATATGGAAGGTGTACATTTTGATGTAATGATATACATGTGGGTCATGCCAGATCTCATTCAAACAGGCTAGGTGACTGTTTTCCACCGTCGCACTTCAAAGGGAATGTCATTAACTCCTCACCATCATCAGTAACATCGCACAGGACGCAGGTTCGAATCGTGGACTCGGCGGCCGCGTTTCGATGGGAGCGAAATGCGAAAGCCCCCATGATCTTAGATTTAGATGCACGTTAAACAACGCCAGTTTGTCCGAATTTCCGCAGTCCACCACTACGGCGAGCCTAATAATCAGATTGTGGTTTGGTACGTACAGTCCCATGCTTCTGCCGACACTTCTGCCCGACGGCGTCTCTCGTAGACGCTGCGCGACAATGAGATAGCTTTTGCTCGGGCCTCCTATCTAAACGAATGAAAATTGAGAAACTGTTTTTCTCGGCAACCACAGCACCAAATGTGATTAGAGCTGCGAATTTCTAAGCTTCATGCTTCTATATTTTGAAGCTTATCAATTTTTGAAAATTATTTTTGGGACATCCAGAATTCATCCGAACTTCAACTTCCAACATTCACTAGAGCTTAACGCGCTCTTTCGTATGCGACAAATTTCAATACAATTGGTCCATTGATTATTTCGGGAAAGTGTTTGTGCGTTTTACATGTATTTGAAAACGCGACATCTAAATCAGGCCCCAGCTAAAGCTGCCCCGAAGTGCGCCCGAGATTTATCCCAGCCCGTTGACTCAGCAGCATAACGACAACGAAAAAAAAAGAAAGAGAAAAGAAGAAAAAGGAGAAAAGAAGAAAGAACGATGACCCTCTCGGCAAGTGTCTGAAAAGCCCCGAATCAATCACCACTGGCGTTGTCTCGTCTCGACTAAACGTTCTTTGGATTACAAGTAATTTGCAGCCGACGACCGATCCCTCTTTATCAAGAACACTGATAACGACGGCAGGAAGAACTTTGTGGTGAGATTCAAGCTGCAGGGATAGCTTTTGATTCTTTTAGTTTTTGTTTCGTTTACGCCATCACTACGTCACTGCGGGACGCTTGAAAAGTTCAAGGTGACTACGCAACGTGGATGTGCACTGCCACAAACGAAACCCTGATGTATAGGAAAGATGGCTACTCCCATTTCGGAGGCGATACCAATAACCCATAATTATCATCGGCATCAACTGAAACGTACAGTGTCACGACTCAAGGCATGTGACACGCGCACCACGTAGTCTGAATGCCTGTGTTTACTCTTCTTTGCGTGTTATGGCGCCTCCTCGCAAGGTAGGAATCGATTCTGAAGGAGTGAATCGTAGAGCTACGCGCGCGGCAGAAACCAGGCAGCGTGGGGCTCACCAGACCGCTGTGCAGAAAGCAGGAGAAGCCGCAGCTTGGCGTTGACGGCGAGCGGGCCGCTAATGGTATCAGGTAATAAAATCTAACCCTCAGCACGCCTATTGTGTACCTGCCGTGGTTGCTCAGTGGCTATGCAGTTGGGCTCCTGAGCACGACGTCGCGGGATCGAATCACGGCCAGGGCAGCTGCATTTCGATGGGGGCGAAATGCGAAAACACCCGTGTACTAAGATTTAGGTGCATGTTAAAGAACCCCAGGTGGTCCAAATTTCCGGAGTGCCCTACTAAGGCGTGCCTCATATTCAGAAAGTGGTTTCGGCACGTAGAACTCCGAAGAAAAAATCGCCTCTAGTTTATTGTTATATGTGCATTCATTCTTGGTTTACCATCGCAAGGACGTTACCTCATGGGTGGCCGAAAATGAAGGAATCACGTAGTCAAACCGCCGGTGCCTTCTTCCATTTGTCGATCCAACCAGGGAACCATCGCAAACAAGGTGCAGAAAAATATATTCCCCTTTAACGTCTTCGAAAGTAATCAAATTCAACGGTAGATAGACGGATATTGTCTGAAAGAGAAGGCACGCCCTCGACGCGCCCCAAAAAAGGCATGGCAAGCGGCCGGCGCCCAGTGAGTATATAGATAGCGAGAAAGTCGTGGTACTGTGATATTCGTATATGGAGTTGGTAATAATAAGTGGCACTACTGCGTGAGATTACCCAGTCTTCTGTATTAGAGACAAGGAAGGGGCATGCACAGTGTCCGCTCGTGTTGAAATACGCGGCTTTATCTCGACGTTTTATTGCCTGCTGCTTTCGTACGTCCCGCGCTATCTTTGTTGAATGACTGCCGTTGAGCGAAGTCAGGCGAGCGAGAACCCAGCGTATGCTGTGCAGCGCCTTTTACAGCGCACACTGTTATGGGTTCGTTGCAATAGCGGTTTCGGTTGACGACGATGTCCGCCGCCGCTGCCTCCGCCACAGGTGTCCGGTGATCATGGCAGCTATCGCCGGAAATGAGAGAAAAATAAGTACAGTTCCCGCCGGGATCGAACCCCGGCCCGCTGCCTGGGAGTCAGCCGCTCTACAGCTGAGCCACGCCAGTGCCTTTTTTTCTATTCTTACGTGGAAAACAAAACTGAAGGCCTATTACAGAGAGGACACAGCTACACAATAAAAACTCCGGCAAACCAACACATGTGTCTCGACAAGTGCGTCCTGCCTGGCGGAAGTTCCTGCGCAGCGTACACACTTCTGATATAAGTATTTTTTTGCATTCCGCGGCAAAAAAAAAGATGCCCTATAAACGCGTGCGAAGAGACACGCGATTCCACCACGTAGGCGCCGAATAGCGTGAATGCGCACACATTTTGTATTGCAGCTTGATAACATTACACCAGGTAGAAGGCCTGGAATCAGACGCACGGAAAGTGGTACAAGGACGGTGTTTCACACTTAGGGTAAAACTCGGAACACATTGCATCGTCGATGCGGCGCAACTCGAGCAGGCGCAGACGCTCGAGAGGTGTAGTCGTGATCTGCGTCGTCTGCTATGGCGGCGCGTGGTGGCCGCATTATCGGGAAGCGTGCTGATGTCAGAAGCAGTGCGCCAATGTGACCATTACTGCGAGAACTGAGCTGATATTCTTTACTAAACGTTGTGCGACTCCAAACTCTGAGCTTCATTGGCGATAACAGAGTTCCACAAACTTCTTTTGACAGCATGCTTCGTTTGTTCTTTCGAAATGCCGGGGTACTGAGTGTGCGCGCTGATATTTCTGCACTGTTGGTGCTACCGTAATACACAGCGACAAGACGAATCAAGATGTGCGCGCTACGTGCTCCGTCTTTGACTCCAAAGGAAAACAAAGCACTCAAAATGATAACTACGATGGTAAAACACGATGAAATAAATGAATACGAATAAAGGAATGTTTTAGCTTAAGACAATCAGCTGGAAGTACTTCTTCTCCACAGTCACTCAGTACACCAGACAAACCCTGCCCGCCTGCGGGGAATTAGGCGTGTCATGCTCCGAACTTAGCATCTCATCATGTCCCCAGCAGCAGCGATTACAGCGCCCATCCTGGAAGGCAGTGAATTGTAGAGTGCTTTAGTCAGCCATGTGTTCATTCGCAGCACGTCTCATTCGCTGACGATGGTGGACCAAAGCCCATCCTCGGGCGACTGATAGAGAGGATGGTTCGCAAGCGATACTTTCAATGAGCCCCAGGCATTTTATGTGACGATGACGCGCGGAGGTTGGGGAGGCCACTCCAGGATAGCGACGGCGAGCTCTTCAAGCATTTCTTGCAACACACTAGCAGTGTGGATCAGCGACCTGTCGTGTTGGAATGTACAGTCACCTTCCGAGAACGGGCCGTGAAGAACGTATGGAATCAGTACGTCGCCTGTGATTGCCCTGCACCTTTCAGCGATGAACTTACCTTCGAGGCGTATCAGTGGGCGTCCCACAACGCTTAGTCCGATTTCCTTAGTCCTTTTTTCGTCCAATTATGTTACTCATACCTGTATTAGTATCGCACTTGTATAATAAATGCGAAAGAATTGTATTACTAAGTGTGTTTTTTCCCCAGGTCATCACTGCTGTCATGTAAACGGGGGCCTTAACGTTTGTCATCTGAGCTAGTTGTTACTTTTCTGGAGGCCTCCCTCCATTTCCTTGTGGAAAAATCAACCTCATTTGATTTTAGTTTGTTTGACAACGTAGTATGCCTACTGTCACAGGCTGATCGCGGAAATATAACGCTTATTGACATTACGTTTTCGCTAAATATTCGCAGTTTACTTCACGCGATTTCACTAATGCGATACTACGATTGTGAATGTTTATATCAATAACTATACGTATAAAGCTTTCTGAGTGAGCAGGTAAATATTCATTCGATGTCATCCCTTACACCTAACCTGTACCTTAAGCACCGAGCAATCGGTTCAAAATTATGAAAATAAATTCAAAGACACGCCACTGTAAAAAAAAAACAATGCTCGACAAAGTCACTGTTAAGTCCAAGTTAATGAATAATGTGTAAACTATAATAATGTTATATTCCTGATAAGTTAACACTAAGAGCGTTGCCGAAGTAAAAGCACCCTAGAAATATTAGATGTGTAGTCGCACGAGCGTGGAATGAAAAAATGTCCAGCTAGGTTTCACGTGTAACGCTCCAAATAGCTGATTATAAATTATTAATAATGACATTATATAGCTTACGGATATTATTCTTGATTGATGATTTATAACATTGCCATACTGCCATTTACAGCTTTCGAATTTTTGATTCGATATGACCTGAACATTGAGCTTGTCAATAATTTGAAACCCTTGGACGAGCGCTAATCGATGGGATGTAAAGACGACGGGAGAACACATGGGTGCAGTTCATGTGTTCATTTGCTTTGCTCCCTCCTTTAGTACTCTTCAAGAAGTGTGAATTTTAAATATTTGAGAACATCTTTTTCAAGGGCCTATCTGATGTCTGATTAATTTTCCTGTTGCTGTACATTTTAAGAGTATTATCGAAATAATATCGGTGGGCGCCAAGCCACAGCGTTCTTCGGCTTCCCTGGTGTCTGAGCCAGTAAATCCGGTTCCATCTAAAGATAATACTTCTTACGCAAGTGTATGACAATTTCTGCGCACTTGAAAGCAGATGGGCAGCATTATTCAAGGCACATTTTTTTCCTACCTTATACAAGTGGTTGCTTCAATGTGTTGGCGGATGGTAATGTTGTTTCAGGGATTCATTTCAACTCTGGGCATCCTTTAGGTCATAAAACTGTGTTGTGCAGAGATGGGCGCCATATCTCTTGCGAGAGTTTCTTATGTAATCATAAATGAATAAACCTAAAGCAAGATTGGCAAGAATGTAGTGCTACGCGAACCTCGTAAAACATGATATATATTATCTTATTGGCACTTTTGAACAATCACCATTATTACGAGATGCTTGAGTTTGCACTCTCTAGCGAGCATCTTGAGAGTGCGTAATAATACTGCAATAGACGTCGTCTCATATTGTCAATATGTTCACGAAAACAGATTTTCTTCGTCTTATAATGCATAAGTTCCCAGCAGTAAAAATGCCAAACCTAGAATGTAGGATAAACGTTGCCTTGTTACGTTTTTATTTCGTGAAAGAGAAACGTGAGTGAATTACACGCGCCTTCGCCATTGGCGACTCCTGAAATATGGCAGAATTTTTGTCTGAAGGTTATTTTTCCAACAATATTTTTTTTTTGTAATCTGAGGTGATGTCCACGCAATCGTGCGGGAACACAATGCCATATGAAGTTACAGCAACACTAAAGAAAAGCGACACACAGTTCTTTCACGCCGAGGATATGCAAGCGGCTGGTGCGGTCATATGCGAGAGTCGAAAAAATATTGCTTTTATTACTAGCATACGACAGAAAACCTGACAAGTCGCCACGTCACTTCAAGCACAGCCTTTCGCTGTCGAGGGTTTTGTCTTCCACCTGAGGCACAACAACCGTGGGCACAACGGAAGCCCTCTTTACATATCCACGCAGAGGGGTATATAAGACCGGTCCGACAAAATAGTGAGGGTAACCAGTGATATAGGCAGTTGAGGGGGTTGGTGATCTTGCTCATATTTAGAGGGCACTTAGCATAAGGGTTTTCGTAAGCTCGCTGTGACATATTTCTAATGCGGCGTTGCCCGTCCGTCCATTAGAGAGCCCGGCAGCTTTATGCCATTCAACCTTCAGTTCCTAAAGCACGTCGTACTTGTCGTTTTGCTTACACGGCCGCTGAGGAGAGCAATGACTAGGGGAACAATCCCAGCCGTTTAGCTGTGTCCGCGCGATGTCCGCTTCATCTGGCGTTTACTGTCCTCTTTCACTTATATATTGTTTCTTGCAGAAGAAAAATTCAAGCATATAAATAACATCAGGACATGTATAAGTGAAGCTAGATCTGACTTCATGTGCATAACTATCTGTAGTGCTTCTAATTTTAATGCCACTTTGAAGCTGGGGCGACAATATGCGTTTATCATGGGGGAATGCTGTTGGCTAACTTTTGCGTGCACTAATATGTCTTTACAGTTCCTTTTGCGGCAATAGGTAACACTAGGTACACCGGGAACGCTTTTCTCAGACGCTCGTTACTTGATAATATTGGGTGGTATATTCGTAGGATGTTTATGTTTGGGAGTGCATTATAATATTTTGTTATAAAGGCTGGCGGTCTGTGAGATTCTGGTGTAGACTGTTTGTTCACCAATTCTGACTGTCTCTCCAATCTTGACGCGACATCACAAGCTCTATCGAGAGCAACTTGGGGATAGTTCCTTTCTGCTAGCGTTCTTTTAGGGTCATTTAGGTCGTAGATATAATCGTGGTCGCTGCAGATTCTTGTTATTCGTTTTGCTTGTCCGAAAAAATTCCTTGTTTGCAGTGCCGTGGCTGATGACTCTTTTAGTTTAAATATTGCTGGCTATCTGTAGGCTTCCGGTAAAGAGTCGTTCTCAGCTTTTCATTTTCTATGTAGAAGTTTTCTATTAGGAAGTTTATCTGACTAGGAGAGCGGTGAGCAGTAAATTTAATACTCGGGCGAAAGTGATTAAGTAGGTTAGCGCGCTTGTACCGTGTTCCCATTTTATAAATATATCGTCAATGTAACGAAGATAGTCGTGGGGTTTCAAATGGTAGGATTTCAACAGGTCTGCTTCAAGCTGTCCCACGAAAATGTTCGCAGACGTGGGAGCGAATGGTGTCCCCATGCTAGTGCTGAAAGTTTGCAGGTAGTGAATAGAACTGAATTCGCAGTAGTTGAGCGCGAGAACTAACCTAAGGAGCGACAGGTAAACTTCAGGAGTGTGCACTTGGGCATTGATTGCGAGGGGTTTAGAAACGGCTTCCGTTCCTTCACTCATGGATATGTTGGGGTAAAGGGCTGAAACATCCAAAGTGACTGGAATAGCACAGTCGGAAAGGATTTGTATGGCGTTGATGACGTCGATAATTCGAAGGAAGTGTGGCGTGTCTTCAAGAAAAGATGGGAGGGTGGTGGGGATGTTTGACATTCGCTGATTCAAGAATTTAGATAGTGACTCAGTAGGTGTGTTGTTATTAGACCCAATAGGCCGACCTGGGATTTCTGCTGTAAATATTTCTTCGACCGGAACTTTATGTATATTAGGAAGAAGATAAAAGCCCCCTACTTTTTTGTTCTTGGGCATCATGAAGCGATATTTAGATTTCGTGATTAGTTCCCTGGACAGAAGTTCCACTATTGTGTTTTTCACACTATTGCTGTAATCTGAAGTTGGGTTAGAGTCGAGTTTTCTTTAATGGGTGTGGTTCCTCAGTTGTTTGGAGGCCTCATTCTTGTACTTTCCTACAGACCAGATTACAATACTGCCAGCTTTGTCTGCTGGTTTTATTACAATACCATTCCTTTTCGCAAGTTCTTTAAGGGTTTGGTGTTGAGCGGGGGAAAAATTCTTGTGTTTCAGTCAATGCCGTCTGACTCTAGAATTTCCTTTGATATCAGCTTTATGTATAAATCAAGGTCTGGGTACTGTTCGGTTTCCGATGTCCACGTGCTAGGTGGTCTAAGAGAGTCTTTATCTTGTTTACCTACATCTGTCCTATCGAAAAAGAACTCATTGATGCGCATGCGTCTTGAAAACTCTGTTATATCTTTGTGAAGTTTGTATTCGTTTACTGGATTGGTCGTCGGAAAAAAAAAGAACATTAGAACACGTTTCAAGGGATCAATTTCCTCGGGGCTTAGACTCTTGGATATGCATACTACATTGCTGCAGTGGTCTGGAGTCTCGCATGTAGGACTATCCGTGGAGATACGTGCTGCAGGGGTTACATTAGTTTCATCGGGTGGATGTGCAGCTCTAATATCTTTGTGCTGGTATTTATCTAGTAATTTTTCTTCCCTAGTTTGGACGAATATTTCAAGCTCTCTTTTTTTCGGTTCAGATAAATTTATGCTGTCGAGTTGATCAACAATTATCATAAGTTGTTCATTGCAGTGTTCTTCGAGAATATCAATACGAGAGAGCGATGCATTTTCTAGGATGGCATTCCACTTCAGTTATAACCTGGAGGATAAAGAACAGAGGGCACAATCTAACATTAATTCTGAGACAGTTTCGGATTTTTCTCTGTTTAATGCAGGTAGTGTAAGCTTTGAGGTGAAATGTATAATTTGTTTGGCAGCGAGTTTGCGGGATTGGAGGAAAGGGCGAGATTTGTTGTTGCCTTTGCTATCCTTTGTCGATGGTAGCCATTTCTGTATAGTTCGGGCAGACCTCCGGGGCGAAATATCTCCAGACGCTGTCTTTTTACGCTTACTTTTCTTGTCGAGGCCTGCACCGATGTCTGTCTGTGTATCTGTCTGTGTATCGGTCTGCTTATTAGTGCATGTAGGTGTTTGCGTGAAGGCTTCACGAGTGGTTGTAGGCTTCCGTATGAGCGGGTGTTATAAAGGTGGTGTTGGTTCCGCGTCCACCGTCTGTGTAGATGCTTCTTGGGTTTTTGCTTTGGTGGAACGTGCGCGCGAGCTGAAATTGAAAATTTCAGGCATGTGTTTCTGTGTTGAAGCTAACTTGAACGCAGGATTTATCGGTGTTGTTGCTTGCGTTGATTTAAAAGAGTTCCTGAGCCTACACTTGATCTTGTTAGCCATTAACTTGAGGCCATAAAAATAGCAATGTAGTCCATCTCGGGCGAGCAGAATGTAAGGGTCCCGGTGTATTTCAGCGTGGCGGATGGCATCGACGTTTCGGTGTTTGTTTCCAATGTCCAGAAGAAAATCGTTGAGTTTACGTGTCCCTAGTACGTGAGCTAGGAGTATCTCTGATTGTTGAGTATGTGGCCTGTGCTTGTTCGAGATCCTCGGAAGTACTGTTGTCAGGGTGATCTCTGCATTTGGTCTATTGGTGTGCAAATTCGTTATGAGCGTTTTCATGGCCTTAACTGTGTTGTCACCGGTGTCGTGGTTAAGGTTATTAGCCCCGCAGCGAATGACAAAATGTGTGATGTGCTCTGGTCCTGCGGCATCGAGGTCTCGGATAGCGAGTGTTGTGGTGCCGCTCTTAAAGCTAATGTGTGGTGAGTGTTGGCCTGGTGGGAAGTGTTCGCGCATGTACTTGCAGTGACTGTCTTCAATTAGTGCTACGTATGAGAAGGAAAGCATATGTCGCCTTGAAGAAGACAAGTACACTTGTCGAAACATTGGCTCCTGCTTTCACCTTGTTCTCGTTTTGCTCATAGTACCTTTGGCGCACTTGATGCACTTTTCCGGGTCGGACTGTGTGTCTATGTCCCAAGCGTCTTCCCGCCAAAATGGGACACTGGGTAGTCCATGGTCTAATGCTTAGAGCATGTGGCTGCTGTGCTGAAGAAATTTGATGCGAAACCAACTACCGAGCCTACTTGGGTTATAGGTATATGCTCCTCTTCATTGAACTTCTTTCACTGCAACTTGGGTCACTGTGTATGTGCTGCTCTTCAATGAACATCTTTTGCAGCCAACTTTGGTTACTAAGTGCCACTCTTCAATGAACTGCTTTGGCAACAACTTTGGTCACTGGGTGCTTGCTATGGTTGAATGAAAAAACAATCTTATAAAATATCTATACTGCAAGGCAGAATTGAACCCGCATTGTATACATTCAGACAGTCTTGCGTGAAGTTATAATAAAGCACACGCCATTCGCACATTTACGGTCGCACTGCAATATCGTGCAGCGTGTCGAGGGGGAAGCGCGAGACAGAGGCCCGGCTGCATGCACACCTCATACATGACATGCTTCTGCATTGGAGAACATTGTCTGCGGCTACAATGCTTCAATGCTACTTGCATTAAATAGACTGTAATCGTAACTTTGGTTATAAAGCATTTTTACCACTCCCTCGTCATTGAATTTTGTGCTCGAGGGCAATACAAGCATCCATGGCGCATTTAGTCTACCATGGCAAATATATTTTGTAAACGCTGGTAACACTAGTTTTGTGTAACGACGTGATGGCGATTGTTAATGTTATTTGTACTGTCAATACACTTCAAGCACTTTCCGCTGTGTCTACCGTTTTCCCGGCAACTTGGCTCACTGGGTTGTCCATGGTAGAATTGGTGAAGCCTTAGGCTGTTGTGTTGAGGGGTCACAGTTCTAAACCAAATGTCACAGAAACATGAAGGAAGGTATACTCTAAGGTGGTGTGCTGTATTATGGCATCAGATTGATCGAGTTGGTCGGAGGCGATAACGACTGTATTACGTAGCGCGCGAATACAGGAAAAAGGGCACTGTAAAGAGCCCTCTTTACTCTTCTTTCCTTTTCCCTACATTCGCATGCTACGCGACACCGCCGTTGCGATGTCCTGAGTTCCTGCCTTCGAAATGTAAAAATGAAATGTACACAGTCTCACTGGGTATGTGATACTGTGTACGGCTCGGCTGGAATGAAACCCTCGTTATCTATAATCAGACAAGCTTGTCTGAATATATATATTCACAAATGCGCCTATCATGGACTTCACGGTGGCACTCTTAGATATAGCAGTGTATCCACTGTGAAGCGCGACAAAGGAGCCTGGCTGCATACATACGTCTCACACATGACGCAATACAGCGGTGGCACCACAGTGCGCCGTTGCATTGCTTCTGTGCTACTCAAACTAACATTAACTTGCATTATGGAATAGCTTCCACGTGATTTTTCTTCTTATCAGTATTTTTGGCAAAGCCAATTTGTACGAACTACTTTGTGATTTCTGGGGAATGGACATTTATATCAATCTGCTGAGCTTATGGCAATTGCCGAGTTCAGTTTGGACAAGTTGGTGTTTACTGCATATCTTATTGACCTCTGCCGTGTAGTCGTTATGTGTTCTCTTCCCCTGCCATCGTCTTGATTACACATTGATTTTCAGGGAGGGCTATCTGTCCGAGAGGACTTGCGAGAGAGAGGGAATAAGCTTTAGTTGGCAACATTCTATCCCAACCATGCACGTAGGAGGCCGGTATTCTCTAAGGTGGTGTATGGTATGGTGTCAGATTGGGCGAGTTGGTCGGAGGCGATAACGACGGTAATACGTAGCGCACGAATCCAGGAAAAAGGGCAGTATAAAGAGCCCTCTTTACTCTTCTCTTTCCTTTTCCCTACATTCGCATGCTACGCGACACCGCCATTGCGATGTCCTGAGTTCCTGCCTTCGAAATGTAAAAATGAACTCTGAATACTGTCATAAGATGCGCAAAGCCTTATTCTGGATGTGTGAACAATGTGCAAATTGGATTAAAGCTATCGAATTCTGCTATCTGTGATCCACAAGTATGGCTTGGTCTAACTAAACTGTGTAAGTGGGCGGATGAAAATGTGAACTGATTTCTCAAAGAAGTATCCAGATTCCCTTCTCCAACCATAGGTATGTCGAGGAATCCCAGTATTGACCTCAATGAAAAAGAACTATCCTGTAAACCCTCAAAATATTTTTCTTCTTCATGTTCTTATTAAACAAGAGCGAATTGATCTGCGTTCTTTGCAGTAAAAAAAAGCAATCTTTTGCAAGCAAAATAAAAACAATGAGTGCCCAGTTGTCGCGGCTATCATGACTATTTTTAGAGCAGGTAAAAATGTTGAAAAAATCTGTGACGATAACGTAATGTTCGTGGATACTGCACTTTCATTCACACTGAAACAATATATGCACTTTGGTAAATGAGGATAAAAGTAAAGCCACTTGAAGGCTTAACAAGAACAACAAAGGCCGATGTAAACAACTTTAACAAAAGTTGGCTGTAAGCAATAAATATAGAATTGGCTAGCCTATTGCTGCACGATAGGCACGCATGACTGATGATGCCAGGATACTGCATGTTGACTTTCCAGAGTTCACAATATGTTGCGATGTGCTTGGTGCCCCCTTGAGCATAGGTGACATAGTCAGCGATAACTCTTTCCGTTTCTTCATAGCTTCCAAGTTCCTGAAAATGTTCGCAACGGGCTGCAGTGTGTAAGTTTACAATCTACCTGCCGCTTTTCTTGTCTAGAAGTCCAACTACCTGTGGGCGACTGATTCGGGAAAAGGAAAACCTCCGACGTACCACACGAGCTCTAATACCTCCGTGTGGGTCAGACCTCCCTGGTGGGTTAACACACCGAGAGGAGGTTACGTTAAGGAGGCTACGTGTCGGGGTCGTGCTCACCCCGTCTGTGACCACTCTCTAGCCACAACAGTACCATGGTCCTTACGGCTCATCGTGACCATTTTATAACACAGAAATCCAAAATGTGACAGTGACACACCTACTATGGACGTGCCCTGGGCTTCATCTAATCCGTCTCCGCCACCTTCGGGCAACAGGCCTTCGGCCTGGCCGCCCACCCAACCTTGAAGGTTGGATTCATGGACCACATCTTCGTTCCCTCCTAGATTTTTTGCATGAGTCGAATCTGTTCGTGTACTTTTAACATCGTTTGTATTATGCCAAGGGCAAGCTTTCGAATTAAAACAAAGTCCAACTACCAAGCGATCCTCAATGAGGTCATCGTTTAGAGAACCACATTCACATCTTCTTGCAAGGCCACCTCCTCTTGTGCAGGTCGGTAATAAATTACTCTATGCTTTCTTTCTACCGATTCACCGACAGTTAAAATTGGTCCTTTCCGATATGACATTAGTACAGAGAATAAAGTAGTCTGAAAAGTTGCCCTTTGCAATGCTGTAGTTATTCAGCGATGTGTCCAGGAGTTTCAAAGATGGGAAAGCACTTGCCTTTTTACCCCATGTCATAGAAAACAGCGGTGAATTGTGTTGCCCTGTTGTGCAGGTAAAGGCCAGAAATCAGTTGGTAGCGCTCCCACTTAGCAATACACCATCTCTGTACTGTAATGTTCCTGCTTCGTATTGTTCGAAAGTGCTGCTTTTCCGGCAACTCATAGTAAAATACATGAAGAAATCGCCTACAGGAATGCGTTAGTCCCGCTGCCAGTTCCGATATGGCACATTCGTTGTCACTGATCATGGTGCATTGCTCTAGCTCATAATTATCGACGCTGGATGTTTTCACTTACGAAACCTAATGAGCACTACTCCCATGTCACGTAAGTGAGGTAACCAATAGATCGTGTGGCTACAGGACAATTATTTATTGCGCTTTGAGGATTCTCAAGTCCGAAAGTGGCTCTCACTTCAGTCAGTGGTTTAACAGCACCAGTGCTCATTGTTAGCAACCATGTTATTGTGTAAGTAAAAGCCAGAGACCAGTTGGCAGCACCCGCACTTTACAATACACTGTTTCTAGTTTCACTAGTGACTTACACTCCGCTGCTCGCATGTCCTCATATGACAGCCTGAACCAATGACCATACCACCTGTTAAGAATGTGAAACTACACAAAGTGCGCAAACACCTGTCAATTCCAGCTTATGATTAGTATATTCGTATGAAAGCAAGAACAGTGAACAAGAAGGTTAGTCAACTATCGTCTGTGTGCAAGAGAGAATAAACGAAGCGGTGTATAATCGTGCTCGTGTAAAGAAAATAAAATGGAATAAATATATGAACAAGAGAACAAATCAAAGGGAGAAAATAAAACAAGACAATAAGCAGCCCAATGAAATATAGCTCAGTGCTATTGCCTATAGTGTAAAATCTAGCCTAGCGAATGGATTCGGAAGCTCCCTTCGAAACGATTAGGCATTGTGATTGCAAGGTCATGAACTTATTGAATAAGTATAATTCTCTGTATTTACTATCTCTTGCAGAACGGAAATTTGATTGTAGGATGTAGAGTTTAACTTCATAAAAGTTATGACCTGGTTGGTTGTAATGCTCGGCGAAGGCTTTGGGAAGCTTCTTAGCTGTCTCCGTACGATGGCCGTTTACCCTGCCGTTCATTCCTTGTCCCGGTCACCGTTATATTATTTCTTACAGAAGGGACATTCAAGCATATAAATTACATAAGAACTAGTACAAGCTAGTTTTCACTTCATGTGTATAGCTATTTGCGGTGATTTTAATTTTAGTATCGCTATTAAGGTGACTTGAGGTTTTGTAGCTTGGGCGAGAACATGCTTTTATTACGAGGGTATAATGACATCAGTCACATATGGTCGGTTTGCCGATATCTCTAAGTGGGCTCGACTCTCACCAAAGATCGTGGGGCCTAGTGATTTAATTACCTCCCTCCTAATCAATGGTTTCCTTATTTGCCTTTGTCTTCACTAACACCTCACATCGTGCTGACTCTGCTTCTCCGCTTCGGCTTCACGCCTACTTATAAAGTAACTGAGGGACTAATTTACCCTAACTATAACGAAGCATCTGGGTTTGACTCCAACCAAAGGTCGAAGGTTTGACGTTCTGTAAATTTTGGTGCCATACCGCTGTACATAGAATTTTTAGACTCATAACCAATCTAAGGCTTTCGCCTTAATAATTTTTTAGACCCCTGACCACACTAGTTTTTCACGCGTTAATCTTTCGAACTTTGCCATCAGTTCTTCATCGAAGGCAACGGTCTTATAAACAGCACACATTCATGCCTGAAGAGGCAGAACCGAACATCCCTAAAAATTTCCCGCATGCATGGGAGCACTGGAAACGCTTGGTGTATTTTCCGAACGCCGACAACATCCTTGGACATCAATTGGAGTTTGAATCGTCTTTTTATTTCTCCCAACCGAAACTCAACCGTCAAAAAACCGGAGTGCGTTGAGCCCGAACCCCAGCCGAACCCGGATATTTTTCGGCACAATATCCTCCACGTGACCAAGGCAAGAGCGCACAAAGAAAGCAGATAGTTATCCAACAGTCTAGTATGGTATGCAAAACTTTAATGAAGACCTGCAGATCGCAAGTCTTCAGGAATCGGGCCACTCCCACGTGGGAACCGGAAGACCGAGCCTCTCGGCCGCATCGTGGGCCTGCTGGACAGCCCAGAGTTGGACAGCCAGAAGAGGGCTGCGGAAAACCGCCTGCAATCTGGCCGAGCTGTTATCGATGATAGAACTTGACCGGGCACAGCTCCAGAGCGTATGGTCTAACGTGGCTATTTCTCCACAATTGTGGCAGGTAGCATTGGTGTAAGTATCTGGATAGATTTTATGTAAGAGCGACGGATTGGGATACGTGTTCATTTGTAGTAGACGCAGCGTTAATGCCTGAGCTCATTTGAGCTGCGGATGAGGAACAAAGTAGGTTCTACGGCTCGGATAGTAGTGTTTAGTAATCTCGTTGTAGGTGTAGGACGTGTCCCTGTTCTCTGGGGAGTCGGCTTCCGATTGCTCGAGGGTAGCGCGGTGGGCAAGTTCACGCGCAGTTCCGGGAGCCGACTCGTTGAGGTTGGGAGGAGCACCCTTTATCTGACCCTGATGTGCGGGAAACCAATAAATGGAGTGGTGCGTGATTGCCTTGCCCCAAGAAGTCTGAAAGCGTTGCCTTTTTCAAATGCTCTGACTGCAGATCTTTATTCACTATAGATGACATCCCATGAGCTATCCACCAGGGCTAGTGCAATAGCCATTTGTTGAGCTATTTCGGAGTCCCTCGTCTGAACCGAGGCAGCATTGGTGATTCCTTGCCGACCATCCACAGTGACGATAGTGAACGCCCGCCGTCCCTTACAAGAAGCGGCATGCACAAAGCTGACCTGTCGCTGATCACTCTGAATTTGCCTAATGAGGTTGGCCGCCCTTGCCGTCCTTCTACCATGATTATGATCGGGGTTCATGTTCCTATGTATGGGCGCGACCGTAATGTTCTCACGAATCGACGGAGGAACGTCAGAAGACTCCTCCGCTACTCTATTGGGGTGATATCCGAGTTCCTGCAAGATGGATCTCCCTGTCTTCGTTGTAGTGAGGCGAGTTATCTGTGCGCGCTCCTCGGCCTCTGCAATCTTTTCGAGAGTATTATCAATGCCAAGGGGCATTAAGCGCTCTGTACAAGTGTGTACGGGTAATCTACGAACCCGCTTAGTAATCTTCCTAAGCTCTGCGTTCAACTTCTACCGCTCTGCCCGTTTCCATCGATGCATGGATGCCACGTATGTAAAGTAGCACAGAACGAAAGCACGCATTAGTCAAATGAGGTTTTCGTCCTTGAGTCCATGATGTCGATTTGATGCCCTCCGAACTAAACAAACAGCACTTTCAGCTTTAGCAATTAGCTTGCGTATAGTCTTGCCATTCTTACCCCTGACTCAACGGTCATGCCCAAGACATTTATTGAATCGACTCTGCGTATGCGACAGCCGTTTCTTGTATATAAGTTAATGTCTCTGTCTTCTAACGATGTCCACCCCTTGAGACTTGGACCGCGTTTCTTGGGACTATACAGTAAGTGTTCCGAATTCAAGGGGGAGCATCTGAGACCGGTGGGTTCGAAATAGGTTTCGATAGTGTCTATGGCCTCCTGTAAGGCTCCCTCAGCCAGACCATCATCAGCATACATAGTGTGTTTGATGCCTTCAATCTCATGACGCTTTCTGCTTACGTCGACCATGGCTATATTGACTAAACAGGAGGAAATGACTGACCCCTGTGGGTTGCCCCTCTCGCCAAGTTCCAGCAGTTGTGATTCGAGATCGGTCACCCGAAGAGTAGCCTTCCTCCGAGAGGAACGATCTAACATATCCGTAAAATCTCTCACCAAGATTGAGCCGAGATATCGAGGCTAGGATATACGAATGCAGAACATTGTCGAAGGCCTTCTCAAGATCAAGTTCCAAAACGGCCCGAGTGTCGCGAGAGTCGTTGCTTAATCAGTTTCATGTTATCCTGCGTGGATAGGCCTGGTTTGAATCCTATCATACTATGGGGGTAAATGTTGTTATTCTCCAGAAACCTGGAGAGTTGATTCAGGATCGCGTGCTCCGCTAACTTCCCCACGCAAGATGCAAGCGAGACGGGCCTCAAGTTGTCAACGCTTGGTGTTTTCGCAGGTTTGGGCATGAGTACTGTGAAAGCAGTCTTACAAGGTAATGGGACGATTCCGTTCCTCCAAATTTCAATAATTTCCTCGGTGAGGTATGCGATTGATTTGTCATCCAGATTTCGCAACGCCTTGTTGGAGACGCCATCCGGCCCTGATGCGGATCTACCATTGAGTCCATGTAGAACCCTGCGAACCTCCTTAACGCCAAACTCCACGTCCAGGTAGGAATTGGCCTGGTCCTGGTTATCGAGATGTACAGGAGAATGCCCAGAGCCGAATGGGAAATATTTTTCAGCAAGCGTGCGGATTAGTTCATCCTCACAGATCATTCGTGCGGCCTCATGTATGGTTCTACCAATGACATGCCTCTGATTAGACTTAGTGTTGCTCTGGTTAAACAGATGCCGAAGCAAACTCCAAGTTTTACCATTGCGCATGTGGCCGTCTATGGAATTGCAAACCTCGTCCCACTGCTCCTTAGAGAGGGTTACACAATGTTTCTCAATGTGTTTGTTAATCTCAGATATCTTTTTGCGTAGCCTACGATTAAATCGTTGACACTTCAATTTGTTGAGAATGGACTGTTTGGTCTCTAAAAGATGGGCTAACCTGCTGTCTGTTTTCTCAACAGGAAGGTTGGTGCAGACCTTAGAGGTTGCACGCCGAACATCCTCTTGGACCTGAACCATCCATTGCTCTATGGTAGGTCAGGAATCTGAGGGAGGCCTCTCCTCTCGAAGCTTGCGGAATTTATCCCAGTCCGTGTACGAGAATTCGCGCTGTTTTTTACTCATGTTAGGAAGCTGCGCCTCACAAACATAGTGGTCACTACCAAGGGTCTCAGCCAAGTTATTCCATTTGGCCTCAGTCAAGTTCTTGAAAAAGATGAGATCAGGGGTAGAGTCTCTGCACGTGGATGTCCCGATTCGGGTTGGAAAGTAAGGGTCCGCGAGCCAGAAGGCCCTGGTCGGCCGTGCCCGAGCCGCGGCTACAGCCAATGGGTTCCTGTAATGAGGTGCCCACCTAGTCTGTATAAGGAACGGCCCCTTAAGGACTGCTCCACACGCTCCCTGTAAATACTTCAAACAATAAAGTTTTTCAGTCAGTCAGTGATCTTCGTCAGGTCTTCAACCCTAAACGCTTCACGTAGACGCTAGTGAGCACTAGAGAGTGCGACAAAATTAAGGCTTCGCTCTTTGCTGTCCATGAAATATTCGAACGCGATTATAATAAAGTGACAACAATACCTTCCGATGACGTATGATTCTTCACACGTAAGGAATCCCAATGATTGTTGCAGAGTTTGTGAGAGGAGAAAGCGCGAGCCCATACAAGCAAGTTCATGTGTCATGAAATGAAGTTTATTAAAACAGTGCTGTCATCTTAATTTGATAATGGAAGTGGTGTCTGTCAAATCTTCTTCTGTAAAATCCTGCATTAATTGCCTAGTGCCTCACTTCACAGTTCTTCCTTTCTTTCACTTATTTAGACATTTCAAGAACGCTAACGCACACACGATCATCATCGTCACAACTATCTCAAGGGGTAATTGCTTCTGTCCGTTTATTTACGACCAACGTTCATTGGTACTGCCCTATTGCTGCGTTCTTAGAGACGTTCCTGCAGAGCTCGCGGCGCAGGTGTACGTCGCCATACGGAAATATTCATTGGCTTCACGGGATCCATAAAGAAGCAAGGTGCAAATTTGGGCTAGACGCTTGCACATGAACAGTAACAGCGCCGATAGATCTTGGCAAAATAAATAGCCGGGTTCATTGCTTTCCGTTGTCAATGTTCTGACTTTCGAAACGTTAGTTGGTTTATTACGAAGGAATTTGTATGCTTACACATCAGAGTCTAAACTTGCGACGCGAAATCTAAGGGTGCAGCCGAGTTTGTGTAGCTCTGTCAAGGATAAAACGGCACAATACACAGAAAACAGAGCGGCATCTTCTGTGTATTGCATTGCCCTGTTTCTTCCGGGATTGGACAACGCCAGTTTTTGTTCGCTTACGAGCAAGCCACTTCAAGCGCCTCCTTCCTAATGTCTGCCCACAAATTCATAAACGAAGCTTTCTCCCCTTCCGCCCTAATCTTCGCCTCGAAGCGCTGAAGTTGGTCAGGCTTGAAGTAATTCTTCCAATCGCCAATTTGAGCGTTCCTCACAATGCCATACTTTTTGCAATCCCCACCGTAACCGTCCTTACAGGTCATGTTATTTCTAGTCATCATAACTTCCCACTCCTTGCTAAGCAAGTTCATCACAATGACACTTTTCATACTGCTGGGTGAAGACAGTTCCACGATTCGGTCTAGCAAGCCGTTTTCATCGTCTTCTATTATCCTGCCATGGCAATCGCCAAGAAAGCGTGCCAGTTTTAGCACGGTGTCGCGGGGCTCTCTTTTCAGCTCCTCGTAAGTGAGGAAGAGTACGTTGGCCCTGTCTCTGAGAGCGTATCCAGTGGCTACGTGGTCAAAATAGGAGCCATAGCCCAAGTCCTTGTTCAAGAAGTGCTCAAAGAACTCGTCGAAAGTGCCGTCCTCGAAACGGTAGATGCTGAGGTTGGTGACCATGTGAAACATAGACACACACACGTCCCAAGGATTTCTTGCCACGTACACATACCTGCAGAAAGAAATAAACAAAAAGATAGTAACACATCGCTGATTATCAGAAACTTTGCTAAGGCTCATTCATGTAGACTGAAACACACAAAAAATCTCGCGATGAGTTAAGCCGCTTTCGGAGTAATATCAGTAAAGGGATAGAAGCCGTTTAACGTAGAGGAAGTCAGGAGAAAGAAACGGTGTTCTCGCTTTTCCCGATAGGAACAGTCGGTAAAACATTAGTAAGGTTAAGATTAGACCAAGAAATAACTTCGGAAACTATAGGGTTTACTATAACCCACAAAGTGGAGGAAGTTTCACGAAATTGTAAAATTTCAGCCTGCATAAAAGCAGCAGTAAGGTAGGAAACAAAGCATTTGGTAAAGGTAAGTCCGACGTATTATGACTCCAACTTTCTTTACAGGCTCGTTAAGCGGCACTATTTTTATACATGAAGGACGTATAGCGCATGCCAACTGTTGCGGCATGTTTCATGCTGCCACAGGTCGTAAAGCACGTGGAGCAGCTAAATACGCTCTTCCCTAGCATCAACGCTCTCTCCCTCTCTCTCTCTGTTGCGGTGGAGCGCGCCTGAGGGAACGCAACTGATTCGCTTAAATGATTGCGTGAAATGTTTCCGTGTTTCAGCCGTTCACAGATTTGACAATTGCGAAAATGTCGAAGAGGAAGATGTGTTTCACAAATTAAAAGAAACTATTTATTTAAACTAGCAAAGTGGAACTGTTCACCTAACTGCTAGCTCGGCTGACCGACCTTCGTGTCACCTTCACTTTTCGTTAACGAACATGCGCGGGTTACCATGTGGTACCGGGTTTTTTTGACGCTCTTTCCAGTAGGCTGTGGTTAATCATCAAACTTTGCAGACTACTAACAATGCAAAAACTATTACGCCATTCTATCAAACGTTTAGCTTCTGCAGACGTTTAAAAAACACACTTGGCCTCTTTTTTGCGGAGTTATACTTTGATGCAGCTTCACCTACTAAAAGCAGTTAATACTGTATTGTGTAGTAGTGTGTAGCACTGGGTATAGCGCAAGCGTGAGTCAAAAGCTAAACGTGCACTAACGCATATCAATTTCAATGAGTGCCAGTGCTTGTGAGGACCTGCGTTTCTTACGAAATAGACGTTTAAATGTGGCTGTAGGTATTCAGTACATTACACATATAATATTTGAATAATATGCACGTACCGCGCGCAAGAATTCGTCTCCGGGAAAACTGAAAGCCTGAAAAACTGAAAACTGAACACAGCGTGGGGTAAAAAGCGGGCCTACCTGAAGGTTAGAACGACCAAAAGTTGAGCTAGTTGGTAAGGATTTATTATGCGAGAACGCTCAGCAGTACCTTTGCTTAGCGGGTCCTGGGCAGTTTCGTCCCCGATAGCACATTCTCCAAACAATGAATGTGCTCTATAAGACAAAATATGGGAAGCACCTATACTTTAATGGATATAGTACAGATTTAGCATACAGAGTCTTTCGTTATCTGAATACGGGAAGCACCTGTAGTTTAACGGTTATAGTACCTATTCAGCATACAGAGTCTTCCGTTTTGTGCATACGAAAGCACTGATATTTTGGATTATGGTCTCATTTCTATGGCTGTCCGCTCTACGTAAATGACTGTTCTTTATTTATGGAAAAGCGTTCGGTCGAATAATACGAGCGTATTTGCCGTAATATCAGGAAAACTTCTTTTACAGTGTAGCTGTTTTTGTACTCCCAATATTACCCACAATCTGTAAGATTTTCAGGTTACTACCGCTTGATTTTTCTTGATTTCGGCGTCTCTGAATGCAAATTATTGTGCCCTTTACGTAGATTCTCATCTGGCCTGTTATTTACAACTTATTTATAACACCTATAGAACCACTTTTAGACGTTCCTTCCTATAAAAGCATGCGCTTAGCTGCGCTCATACTGATTGCCATCCACATAAGCCACTGCACTTCTTCGAGCAGAATCAAACCTTGCATATTTGATGACGCTAAAGTATCCGTGTATGATGGACAGCTCCATACGTATTGCAACCACTGGACTCTGGAGGTAGCGTTAGGCTTCGTGGTTAGCGGTTTCGCTTAAGCGCTTCCTTCTTAAGGATACACCGTATCTGTAAGAAGCTCAACTATTTTCCTTAGACATGTCCAGAAATATGTATTCGAGAATTCGTTGGACATGTGTTTAATAAATGCACGCATGTACATTCGACGCATGTATAGACACTTCAAGAAAATTGACCGGAACAGCCGAATAGACAAGAGCACACAGCGCTTTCACGTCATGCTCATTGTCACTTTTACCTCGCTCAATTCCATATGTAATTACTTGCCTCTTTGATAGCGGCTTTTATGTTCTGAAACCTGACTCAATAAACGGAACGTAATGGTCATTGTTCCGTCTTACCTATTTGGTAGTCAGACCTTTCGGCGCCAAGTCGCACTTGTAAAAGCAACTAGCACGACTGTGCAATCTAGCAAACCTATACGGTTACGCCAGAGAGAGTGCTTCTCCGGAGTTATAAAGAGAAAAATCATTCAAACTGTATTAAACAATTACTCTTAAAGAATAACAAAAAGTCCTATTTGGCGGTCAGAAGAAGCTAGGTTAGACAGAAAACAGGCAAGAACGAAAGGCTGGTGACGATGCCAGCTTGAATTTACCATATCAGCCAACACCATCAAGTCACAAATTTAGACGGCTTCTGCTAAGCCTTAGGTAATTACTAATCGGCGAAAAAATGGATAACATTGTGTTATTATGGATTGAAAGATTTAACAGGCAAAGTCTCAGTAACTTTTTACGAGCTATTGTCGACCTAAGGTGAGAAAAGTACTTTGAAATTCGGGACGTCATACTGGCGTGCATGCGTATGGGTTTCGGCGTTACCTTCATTTGTCATTCTAATAATGAACACCATTAATTTCTTTATTTACATTTCCGAAAACAGAATTCTAAAATCATGTTTAAAAGAATAAATTCGTTTAGTGCATCTCCTCATTCTCCCATTAAAGAAATATCATTACTTGCAGAAAGCCAAAGGGTGCCGAGATCGATACATAAACCAGAAACAATTTTTTTTCGACGACAAACCTTTTTTTCTCAGGATCATGTGTCGATTTATTTTCTAGCCATTGCTACTTTCGTGTGGATGGCAACTTATTTCCTTTATACCTGCATAATATGTGACACTCTATGAGTCTTTATGACGGCCGGTATTCGTGCTTTTCTTATTTGGACGAATGACCCAGTGATGTACTCATATGTGTTTGACCACTGATTTAAAGTTTATCTTAATTCACCACAAAAAATATAGTTACAGTGACGTTTCACTTCGGGAACGAGGGTTTCGCGCAAATGTATGGACAACACGAACAAGCGCAGCGAGAGGATGATGGTGATGATAGAAGAGGCGCTATTCCTCTTCCCAGTCGCACTCTCTTTGTCTCGCTCGCTGTGCTTGTTCGCGCCGTCCGTACGTTTGAGCGCAACCCGCGTTTCCGAATAGAAGGGACACTAACACACGTATCACTATTCCGCCAGATAGCCAGAGCCTCAATAATCTCTCGCACGTCTTTAACTTTGTGCTTCTCAAGAACCCGGCAGGATCCACCCGACCGGCGCACAGCTGCATTCCTAACCGTGAGCTGACAGATGACCGTATTGATTATTTTTCACGTTTAGGCTATGTTCCCGTAATCGGTCATTAAGACATCTCCCTGTCTGTCCGATGTATTTTTCCCACAGGACAGCGGAAGCTCATATACAACAGCTTCTACGCAACCCACTGGTTCTTTTCGATGATTCGTGGAGCATCCGGCAGCTGGCTTACGTACGGGTTCGTTATTCGACATATTTTTGCCAACTTTTCTGGTGATGAAAACATCACTTTTGTGTCCACCCGGCTAGTCATATTCTTAAGATTATGTGCCGTTCTATGCAGGTAGGGCACTATCGCTACCTTCATTCTGCGTTCCGTCCATTGATTTGCCGCGTGCCGAATTGTGCTTTCTGACCGGCACCTTTTTAGCAGCCCCTCTACGACCGAAACTTGCACTGATTCCGGAAACCCTGCGAGTCTAAACAAACCACGCGGTATTCTAATGCGCCCCAGAAGACCAATATTTTTTTCGGTCTCAACCTCGATTGAGTCGTCTTATTTTATTTATTACTGTATATAAAAGGATGTTCGTGGCTGCAAGTGGCGCTGGCTCTTGACCTTCTCTGAGATCATAACAATGCTTATAAACGTGGTCAACGAGAACCAACGGCTAGATAAAATACAGTGACATCCCACAGAATCGGAACGTCCCACTTGACAGGTGCCTGATTAGACAAGTACAACAAGAGACAAGAAGTAAAGAAGACGACAATGAATGGAGAAAAAAGGAAAAAGAATAAAACATATGACCAAAGCGTGCATTGAACCAGGAGAGTTGGGCAACAGAGCAGTAAAAGAATTACCCCCCAAAAATTGGAGTCGACTGCAGAGAAGTCGGCAACAGAAGTAGCCAGATCTTTAAGTAAGTGAACAAATAACCAAAGCGAGAAGAATTTAGCAACACAGCAGTGAAGAAGGAGAAGGGAAACGAAGACATTTCAGCAAAAATAAAAGAAAGCCTCCCTTATCGCATATTTCGACATATCTGTAGGGTCCACCCAATTTTTTCAATGTCTAGCGAAAAAAACACTACACAGACGCATGCAAAAGGCAATTCTCTACACTTACACGTCGATCGCTCATGTGTATTGCCTTATGCCTCTCTTTGTTTCAATTATTTTAAACTGAACAGTAGAAAAACAGATTCATTAACTGCTGATAAGCGGCGCTCGTTAACCTCGATGGTCTTGAGTTCTTTATTGCTGGAGCCTAAGTCGAATGCTCGAAAGTTTCTTGCATTCCACCTCGATAGCTCCCCTCAGTGTAGTGAAGGTTCTACAATGGATCGGCATAGCCACTGAGCAACATTGTCCTGCGCATTATATGAACATGCTCACTTGGCATCGTCGCACAGGAACTCTGGTTGTGGTGGGAGATGTGTGATGAAGCATCGCAACGGCAACGCTGGTCTCCAGTCGTCGACGCCAACGTACTCCATCATCCGGGTGTTCCTGGTGAACTGGTCGTAATTCTCCACGCCTTCTCCTTCGCCCAGAATGAGTTGTATGATGTACTGCACCCAGTGTGTCCCGCTTTTTGGAAACGACCACTGCACCAGATCTCCCTTGGAGGCCTTGAAATTCAGGGCTTTCTTCAGCAAGAGCGGGTCGACATTTGGACATCTGGGCACGCCATCTATTATTTGGTAGAAGGGCCCTTTTTGCTCCATTGAACCTAAAATTGTTTGAAATTGTTTTATTTGTGGAGAAGGCAATACAAAATAACGCAAGTTCTGGCATTGTTGAGGAAAATAATATCAAACAATAGATTTTCTCTACCTAGGAAACGACCATCTCGATATAAAACAGCATTACCAAGTCGCCCGAGCAGCAGTTTTATCTCTGCGACTCATAGCCCCATTTCCCGCGATTATTTTATTAGTTTCATTAAAATGTTCAATTGCATTTACTTCAACTGCACATTACAAAACGTTCGCATTACTCAGGCGTTCAAAACGTTTCCCGCATGTAAGCACTTCGAGCACACAAAGGGACAGACAACCGCCGAGAACGTGACATCTTATTCAGGTGAAACTGAAAGCACTATGATTTATTGAGGCGAAAGCCTGAAGTGACTCATACACCCGAAGGTCTGGAAAATGCGGTGTGCGTTAAAGAAAGTCATGTGACCTCGCGTCGCACAGACCTGCGCTCGTGCCACTGCTCGCGCGTTCGTCCTCGTTGTATTCCACAGATGGCTCCGATGCGGATCAGTTAATTAGCCACTCGAACCAACGACCTTGAGTGCGAGCAGCACCATCGATCTTTGTTGGGAGTCCAATCCACGACCTTTGGTTAATTAAAACACGTTTAATTAAAGTAGCTTAATTGAAGGCACTCGAGCCCACAACATTTGGCGGGAGAAAAGAAGTAATCAGAAGCAACAGGGCATTCGAATGAGATCTCATGTAATTTATTGAATGTCTCTTCCGCGCGCAGACTTTCGCCTTCACCCTCTTTGGCTTATGCTAAAGTGACTATCAAGTAATTGTGATTGATTCAATCATTCCATTCAATTGGATTGATTACAATTTTAAACTGGCTCAAAGTGTAGCTCAAAACGGCATGTTGTGAGGCTTTTCGTTGGAACGTGGTATTATATAGCTGGATTCCTAGTACGTGATCAGCGATTGCTGCACGTATGTCAGCTGTTATTACGTGCACCAAAATATTGACTTGAAAATGACAGTTAAAAATGGTATACAAGTGTTTGTGCTTTACTCTGTGCGTATGAGTAAATTCACGCTTAAGCCCCAACCCCTGGCACGGGTCGGCAAGCTTCGGCACGCGCCGAAACGTCAAAAGCGTCTGTCGGGAACAGGACAAAGCATGACGACGCGCAGCGATTATCTCGATTGCCCATGCTAGAAGTTCGTCGACGCAAGGCGAAGCTTCGCTGGTGTGCACCAATGAGAGGCTACGACGCGTCGCCGGCGTCAACCAATCGGAGGCTGCGAAGCCTCCGGCTGCTATGCATACGATGGCCGCCCATGCGATGACGCCGACACCAACGTTCGTCCGAGTTCTTTGAACGCACGACGCGCGCGACAGTGCGACTCATCCAGCAACTAAATTTCCTATGAACGACTTCCCTAAGTTAGTCACAATTTTCAAGCGATGACATCACTTATCGCGGGGCAAATGCTGGCAGTAAAAAGAAAACAAAGAGCTACTTATTTGAAGTTGATAGATGGGGTTTTCCTGGCAAAGTGTTACAGCCAATAATCTTTATTGAGTAAAAAAGTGAGTCACACTCAGACAACTTTTATGAGGAGAAAGATACGAAAGGAAAACATCTCAGATGGCAGGCAAGAATACTTATTCACAACTAGGTCTTGAAAACGATTTACTTGAAAAGCACTTGTTGCGCACCCCGGGGAATAAAGAAAGATTTATGCTCTCGCCGACAGTGGCAAGACAAGAAAAAATATTGCATCGGAGGTTTGCGAAAGGATGTACTCACAGCCTTGGCAAATTCAGTCTAGAAGTTCTCAGAAATGAATGTCCCTGCCTTGCGCCAACTTCAAAAGACAGTACATTCGGGCTATCTGTCTGAACGTCTCTCTGATAGGCCATGATCTCTGATAGGCCATGATCTGTCTAACGAACAACATTCCTAAACCAACACTGCTTTGTTAGCAGGTCAGTCCACTAACTAATGTAGGTACATGCCGACGCGATGATCGGTTTCTGTTAGTTCTACCGTGCCCTCAAACGTGTTTTGCAATTTCGTCGAACTTTTGGTTTATGTTTCTATTATTGCTTGTGTCTAATAACATTAAACAAAACCCTGGGCCGAAAGTTAAGGAACTGTTACAGGTCATTATCGAGAATCAAACGGCACATGACCGCAAGATGGATGGCATAAGGAAAGAACATTCTGCGGTTAGTATTAAAACTAAATAAACTAGTACTAACACTACATGTTGCCAGTGAGGTTTGAAGAAATGAGCAACCGAACAGATAAGTTGGAATATGTTGTTCAACATATTCTGGTATGTACATAAACTGGCAGCGAAGCTAGTCGAGTATGAAAGTAAAAGTAGGCGTAACAATCTCTTGGTGTTCGGAATTGAGGAAGTTAGCCATGAAACGGAAACCACACTGCAAGAAGAGCTCCTTGATGGTATCTTCGGAGTTTGAGTCAACACGATTGAGAGAATGCGCCGCATTCGTAAAGCGAAACCGGATAAGCCACGACTCATATTTAGGATTTTTTTATTCCCGTGAAAAGGACCATGTTCTAAGAAACTTTTTCAAATAGAAGTGCATGAACAATCGTAACAGCCAAGACTATGCTAAAGAAAGAGTGGGAGCAAGCAGTATATTATTGGAAAGCGCAGCATCGGGCGGGTCAAAAAGCACCAAAATTCAGCTTATATACAATACACTTGGAATAAACGAGAAAACATACACTTGTGACATAAGCCTTAATAAGCGGATACCGTGTGGTCTTAAGCAAGAACGATTAGGTAAAGGAAAGCAGAAAAAGCCTTACAGGGCGACCCGTTAACATCACACACTGTGATGTTAACGCCAAGATCATCACCTGCGTCATGGCTACGTTACTCTGTTCTCTATGCGCGCAGCTTTAGTAACACCACTAATCTGGAATCTCAGTTTCCTTCACAGAACCCTGAAGTGGTCTTAATTACAGAAACGTAGTTTCACTGTAGCATGAAAAATGATGTAATCATTGCCCATCGATGTAAAATCTTTAAAAAGGACTGTGATTGGCGTGGCCATGGAGTGTGTATCATAGTAAAACATTCTGGTCATGCGGGCTTAGTTGAAAGTGACCTCCCCGAAACAGTTTAGTTCAGGATCAGTTTTCAAAATATCTTGTAGGTAAAATGCGTCGGACACCCCAGATTTCTTTATGGATTGAGCACATTCTTGCGTACCCATGTCAATACGAACACTCGGCTAACTATGGCCGGAGGCTTCAATCTCACCTGTAAACAACCTCTTCCAAGTCGTTTATCAATCAAGTCGTTTATCCCAAGTCGTTTAACAACCAAGTCGTTTATCAAGACACAAGAATAACGTCTACATCTCGATCATTTTTTTACCTAGTGTTCCTACCCAGTAATATAGAAAAGTTATTCAGTTACAATAGAGGATGATATATCTGATCACAAAATAGTAGTAGTTGGTACAGCAGTTAGCACTGTGCCTAGCACTAACGCTTTGTTGCGGTAATAATAAAAGACGTGCCGATGACAACTCAATTCATAATTTATTAATTCTCGCTTGACGATCTTGAGCACCAAAAAAAAAGCAGCACATGGGCCCTGGAATGAATTCTAGGCTTCAGTAAATCACTGTGTGGTCCGATTTCTTCCATCTTGTAGAAAACAATCAATACAACTGCTTTCTTGAAATAACCGCGTCATTATTTACGTGAAGACAAAGCTAAAGCGCCTGCGCAAAAAGAAAAGCCCTCGATGAATTATCCAGACTTCGCATTGATTTAAGGCGTACTCCGACGCAATCTACGAAACTGTTCTCCGACCAGACACTGACCAGCTTTTTAAAATGTTCCCCATAAAAATTATAGAGCTATTTCAGAGACAAAAAAATATAACATTCAGGAAATAATACACGAGACTGATATTTTGCAACGACAGCAGACATTTCCAAACGTTTTAATTGTTTTCCTTTAATACCTGTTTCCTAGCGATACTAACACGAAGCTAGACGAATACAAAGAGTACATAATAGGTAATCCAATGGAAGAGCTAATATTCCCTGGAAAGAGAGCATTTAAATTACTCCCTGAATTTAGAGCATAAAAGAAAGATCGAGTGTGCCCGAAGAGATTGGTCCGGAATTTTTGAAGTGTTATGCCGAATAGATGTCCTATTATGAAAACATAATCTTTAAAAACCTACTGCATACGCAGTCTTTGCTCTAGGACTGGCGCAGCGGCGTTGTTACACCGGTATTATAAGACCACGATCGCACGTTTGCAGGTAGTTACCTTCCTATTTCACTCAAATGCGTATGTTGTGAACTCATTGAACACATCATCACAAAATATATGCAAAATTTTTCTTGAAGACGATAATTTATTTTACTCATGTCAGCATGGATTCCGAGTTGGGTCGTCGACGGTTAGGCAACTAATGGAAACAGTTACTGAGTTCACGGCAGTCATGGATGCCCAGAGAGACATTGACGTCATTTGTGCATATTTTGCGAAACCATTTAATAAATTGGCTCGTGACATTCTCACCTATCAACTTCTAAATATTAACGCCGATGAAAGCCTACTGGCTTGGGTAAAAAATATTTAGCAGGTAATCGAGTATACTTGGAGTACCCCCAGCCGTTCATCGGTGTTCAGTGTTGAGTCCGCTCGTCTTCCTCATATATCAATGGTATTCCAAGTGTAGTTGAATCTGCAGCAAATGACTGAAGCTTGTTTCTCTCTTAGTTTCACTTGTTTCAATATAGCAGTGTAACCTCCTGAGATATAACAAAGAGAGATTTGTACAACCAGACGGTGTGAGGCTCTCTTTGCAATTCCACATGACACTGGTAAATCACAAATTTTCATGTCCACAGCCTAATAAATTAAACATTTCTTACTGCTGAAAGCTATGCGGATTCTTGAGGCATCCCTACATCCCGCAGGAACCTGCTGCACTGCTGGAAGCCCGACAGCACGACGATAAAGCACCCGACCTGTGTGCTTTCACAAAGGTGCGTACGAAACTGGCGCCAATTTTCGAGTTGTAGAATACATTTGTGTTATACGCAATCATTTTACTGTATTGCCATTTTCAGGATTTCTAGTGGCTGATCACGAATTTTATGTTTTGGTGAAGTTCCCTCAGTTTAATGAACTTACCTACAGTAGCCTCCTCTGTGGTAAGTGTATTTGGGGGCTTGGGTAATTATGCCTGATATACTCCATACATACTCTATATTAATGTGGCCAAATTGCCTTTTGAAGAACCACGAATTGAGATTTCGTGCTGTGAATAATGTGCTCTAGCGTCTCTACAAAAATGTGTTCCACGACTTAATGACATGGTTTAGGCAAAATTGCCTTAAGCAATGCTTTCGCACAAAAGTTGCATCATGAAGAGTTTCACGGAATCCTGTCTGGTCGGTATGAAAAATAACAAAGAAAGACATAGACCAACGAAATACTAACATTAAAGGCAATACATTTCGACTTCTATATGAAAGCTTCTTTCACAATGGGGAAAAAAGTAGAAGTGCATATTTAAGTAGGTTTTAGCATAAGAGGGGGAGGGTTCCTTGATTTAAGATGAGCGTGTGTCCTGTTGATTGCATTTCTATGGAATGCGGATACAGGTATGAATTCCAATTTCTTTCCTGGCCGATAGCGCTAGAGTTCATACGGTCGCTATTGTGATTAGTCGTTGCTGCATGCTGTGCCAAAGCATTTGATGCCACTCTTTTCTTATCAACATCGTTCTGATGTTGGCATAGCCATTGTTTAAAGTTGCCCATCACACAAATGTATATAGCATTCACATACATATGTTATGTTTCAATATCAGAATTCATGTCAGTAAAATTTTTGATATGGTTTGTTACTGGGATGGTTGTCTCGTTCGTTTAGCATGATTTGTCACTGAGATTGCTCGCTTGTTTAGCTTCTTGTCGGGTTCTTATGGATTTGATTTTGTGCACAACGAGACGTTATAAACACACCTTGCATATACATGAAAGAAAGGTTTACAACAAAGATAACATGTATGCATGGGCACATATATGTGTCAATAAGATACTCTAGCCTGATTTCTGCCTACAGAAAAAGAAGTTATGCCTCCTCGAGGGCATGGCTTCTTGCACTAATGAACTTCCAAGCCAAGTTTTCTCTAATCGCTATTTCGATATCTAAATGCTTATGTGGCCTGTACAAACCGCTTCCATCAATTTCTCATTGGGATGAGCTGTCTAAAGTTTATTTTGAGCAATAATTGCAGCAATTACCTCATTTCACCTGTCTTCTAATCAATATAAAATTGTATGCTTCTACCTTGACAAACATTTTATGAAATTAGTTTGTTGAGGCCCTACACACAGGCCTTTTTAAATCAAAGGTATCAGTAACTATTAAAGACTATGCTAACAATCAAAATGGCGCTTCTGTGTGTGGTTTATTCACTTTGTCAGACCAAATCTTTACACCCAAGTGCATTCAGGAAATTGATAAATGCATGTTTGCAAGGGGAAATTAGACAATTGTATTCGAATACAATTGCATCTTGTTTGATAGTTCTCGTGCACTTATGCGTCATTAATCGAGCACAGCTTGACCCTTGGCCCAATACTCATTCAGGCTTGAAGTTCTCAATGTCTGCTAATCGCTAGAACAGCACTAGATCTCACTCTGTGTCAACGGGTGGCACGCCTTTGCTTAGGTCTAGGCAGATGCAAGTCTTTCTTTTGCTTTGAAGTTCCCAGTACTTTCTAGTCTTAGGTGAAAGTGCACAGCTCAGCACCGTGCGTGCATGGTATACGTAAGGCTGCTTTGTTATTTAAACCGAACCACCAAGAAGCAGCTACTGCCGTTTTTGCAAACCTTACCTTATTTCCTAACCATTCCTTGATCAAAAGTATATAAAATGAATCTGGGTCCCTATAACGTAAAACTATTCTAATATATTTTTATTCCAGTGTCCTGACGCCAAATTTGTGTAACCGCCGACGCAAGCACTAGGCGGTCACCCGCAGGGTTGTCTCAACAGCCCAATCAAACGCTCTCCTCGTTCATAGCAGGTCACTTTTATTTGCTTGAAAAACGAATAACATTGCCGACACTAAGCGGCCTGTGTTATCTATATGGCTGAGAAGAGGTGAGGAGTACGTTCAAGTGGAAAGAAATTCGATAGGGCCGAGCCACTGCACTGAAAGTCGATAACCGGATGAACAGGGTGGTGCCGGTGTCTGCGATTGGTACGCTTTCCCTTACTTAGCATGCGGTGGCCGGTCTAAAATCGCGGTGGCATGCAACGGAAGCTTAAGAATGACGCTAAAACGGATCCTCAGCAAACAAGAATTGGCTGAATGAGGACGTAAACGTGCCGAAAGTGCTCGAAAACGTTACACGGCCATGCAAGAAGTTTTATTATACGCAAAGGAATCCATGCTCTCCGGCAGGTGCGAGTACCGAGCGCCTGAGCGATCAGCGGCAGCCATCTTTTATTCCTTTCGGAATAGGGCAGCCTGCGGATGTTGAGAAGAAAATTCAGTTTTGTTCGGCATATTAATGAGTCTTTAATGCGGTCACGTCCCTTTGACGCGGTCAGTTTATGCGCTTTTGTGACGTCGCGTGACAGACAGGTGAAGTGAGTGCAGCCCAAAAACGTTCGACCAATAGCCGGGGGCTAATGGTGATAAGGCGTCCAATCACAAATAACTCTTCGTTCTTTTTTCGGTCAAATCATGCATAATCCGTGTACACACGTGGTATCAAATGGGGAGCTATCGCGGTTTTTGTGAGAGACAGGTGAAGTGGGGGGGGGGGGGGGGTCCAAATAAAATTTCTGACCAATCGCGGAGGGCTGATTACAGAATTGGAATAGAGAAGTTTGCAATAGTTTTAAGTTATAGCACCCCGGTGCTTGTTCTATTGCTTCCGAGCTAAACATCGGTGACGGTGTATATCTTGAAAAGGGCCTGCTGAAGAGGCTTCGCCTAGATGCTAACAATTCAGGCTTGCAGTTCGCGGGGGGCCTCCTTAAAGCTCCTTTTACAAAAGAAGAGGTTGAAGAGAGGTCCTTCTTTGGGCGGCCGTCATATGCCTTCCACAGAAGGATCCGTTGGATTCCAAGAAGGTCAACGCCATACACGGTACGTGTGTGACAAAGAAGCAACCTAATATTACAACGAAGGCGCCAAATAAAACAACTGACAAAGGAAGGAGACACGAGACAACCACGTAGGGCACTTACGTGGTTGTCTCGCGTCTCCTTCTTTCGTCCGTTGTTTTATTTGGCACCTTCGTTGTAATCTTGTATAACCAACTCGTCCACGAGCACGTGCTCAGTGACTTCATCTTAATATTCCTTGCGCAATTTTCAACAAACCTCTTTTCATGGCAATTTCCGTGCTACATTAGGATAGTGCGTTCTTTCCTGCTAAAATAGGTATTAACCTGATTACAATAGCATAATATAATACAAGCTTTGCAAACGTAACTAGAAAATTGTCATTAATGTTGGCATATGTATTTTTGTGATAGAGGCCCTGGTCTTATGAATGCACTGATATTACAATATCCTGTCTTGTGGAAAGCTAACATGTTTAGTAACACGCTCACTTTGACAATGTCTGCCTGCACAGGAAAGGCGCTTTACAATCATGCTGTAGAACGTCCACAATGCCTGTTCAACTGCTTGCATGTTGCTTGTATCATTTCTTCGTGCTTAAGTGCCACATGTAAGTCAACTTGTAAGTCAACTATGTGCCTGTGTCCAAGCAAAGCTGCAACACAGTTTCGACAGGCACCTTGTCTTTCCTAATTTAATTCACACATGAAAATTCCATGCACTGGTCATGGTACGGACATGGAAGTTCATTAAACTGAAGTTGATTTAGACCTTTGGTAGATGACAATTGGTATGATAGAGCTTATGTGCCGTGCATCTGTTGATGTTACGCACATCCATCACGCTCCCATCTGTAATGCACTAATTCAGCCATTTTATGAATTTTAGAAGGAGTTCGCAGAAAACAGGTGGAGATGTTTAGAGCTTACCGGGTCGAAAACTTGTGTCTTGCGCACTTCCTTTTTCAGAAACAGATGCATGGTGTGTTGCAATGTCCCAGTAGTAAAAGCAATATATTGCCTTTTTTTTTCTTCTCTGGACTACAAAACGCAAGATTTCAGCGTACTTCCAGGGCATCTCAAGAACTCGTTTGTCCTCATTACTGGCACGGCGATATTACATGGATGTGTTCAAGCAGACATGTAAACCTGTTTTCTTGTGTTGCATGCCACACCTAGCCACTTGGCGACGTGTGAAACTTGCCTTTTTTTTAGTGCCTGCTTCTATGAGGGAAACAATTCCTGTACGTAGTCACAATATACCTTAGAATGGCCAGCATTCTAAAGCTTTTGACAAATATCCAGCTAACTTATGGTGCGTTATTATGGAAATTAAGTAGCTATCTTTAAACCTTACACGCTATTCACTAACTGATTACTGCAGTCAGTTGAATGGTATATCTTTATGAAAACGGCAACAAATATACGTTAAACAGAACATCATTATAGTGCTCTGTGAAGTCCGACAAATTCTTGGAGAGTTGCAAACAGGTTTTTAGGAAGTACGTAAAAATTTTATTCAGGCAATAATCAAATGTTCGTAAATGCTTGCAATATATCTGTGGGCAATAGTTGACAGGATGTTACTAGCACCTTTATACATCCTAACAACTTGGTAGTAACATTCTCTCAACTATCTATCTGTAGCGAATAGTCGACAGGATGATACTATCAAGTTGTTAGCAAGTATAAAGGTGGGTAATAAATAGTCGCTTCACAGATGGCACATTCTACCGACAAAAAATAATAAGCAGTCCGTAAGAATTATATCGACATTTAATATCTATATTTCCAATGCAATATAGGTGGTTAATAGTCGGTAGGATGTTACTAGGAAGTTGTTACGATGTTTAAACATGGTTTATTGAATGTCGATGGGTTCTAGTAATATTCGTGTAAAGACGGTTTATTCAATGTTACTAAAATTTTCGCAAGGGTTTTCGATTGATTAGAACCTCAGGCGGCTGTGCTGAGGGAACTGGGTTCCAAACCAGCCATTGGACTAACTTGGGTCTCTGAGAATGTGGCACTGTCTACATACTTGTCGCTCTTCAGCGAACCTGTTTCACGCCGACATGGGCCATTGTAGCCACGGGATCGCGTAGGTACCAATGTTCGAAGAAAGTGTGTGACCCTGAATTGAAGTAATGGGTATGCCCCACTCGGTCTGTGCTGGTCTCCAATGAACTTCTTCGCCTAAAGCTTGGGTCACTGCGTATGGGGCAGTAGGTGCGTACCATTCTTCAATGAATATCTTCGACGCCAACTTGTGCAACTTGGTATCTGCCACTGGGGATGTGCCACTCTGCCATAGCGAAAAAATCCCTTAAATTTCTTCGATGCTGTGTGGAATCTAGCATACGTCAAAATAGGTTCCTCAAGGAGACCAAACCGGCGTGTTAGCAGGCAGCGCCACAAATGCAATGGGTATGCTCCGCTTTCCAATGAAAGCATTCCATGCCAACACATTAAGAAGCTGTGCCCTGAATGTGGTGTGTATGTGCCGCTCTTCAATGCACCTTTCGCCAACTTGGGGCTACTGAGTATGTGCCGCTGAGTGTACGGCAATTGATGGAAGAATTCGTGGCGTTCACAAGCACCAGCGCCCCAGATTCCTCGTCTCTGTGACCCCGCGCAGAATTTTCGATACTGGTAATAGATGGCGCAACGTACGCAGAAAGAAGCGAGAAAGAGGATCCCACTTTCCGGCTGTCGCGTACCTCAGCGTTCGCACGCACCGGCGCCATGCATTGCGGAGGCCACGCGCAGGCTTCACGGCGGCGGCGCTAGATGTCGTTAGGAAAGCGCAAAATTGAAGTCCCTGTGCAGTACGGGCCTCATAAATACCTCGTTTTAACGATGGCGATATGTTCTGTCGCTATACTGATTCAAGGATATCGCACTATCGTTGACAGTCATCGTGAGATGGTTCTGCAGCAATCTGTTTACTGTACACGCGAACTCATTTCACAACATTTACCGTCGGCACTCCTGCTGAAGGTCGCTAAACAAAGGCAGCTGTAGAATTCTTTAAAATAGTTATACCCAATCCTGGTACTGCTATTATGGTATGAGCGTGCAACGATGCTGCTGAAAGTCAGCGCCTAGAATAGGATATCAGAGGACGCCCATTACCTCATCCCATGTGTTTTGAAGCTTCTAAAATGCAGGATCCAGCGAGGTGGGGCCAGACGCCAATTGCAGGCACTTTGTTTCTAAATGTTTTTACGCAAATAACTCACACAGAATTAACCACAAGTTTTCTGATCCATCGTGTCAACACTTACAATAGCCTACGTTACATCCTTGTACGGTTCCAGCGCAAAAATTAAATCGACTTCCTGAAGCACAATATTCCATGTGCCACACAAATGAAGCACGTTAAAGGTAATATATATCTAGCAGCACGCCGCAGACATCGCAGACTGTGTACGTAGCGTTATTATTTGATTGCGCGTCATTCTTTGAAATGTGCAAAGAAGAAAGCTGAGTTACATATCCCTGTTCACAGTGTCAGCGATAAGCATAACGACTACGAATATTTGAGTAATTTGAGCAATTATTATGCACATGTGATTTTCTAGTTGCAGCCACGTCTACTTACCTTCGTAGACCTGTCGAAAGTGCCCCAAATGTATGTGGCGGTAAAGAGTGGTATGTCACTGTTTCCCATTCACGGATGCCTAAAGGTGCCGCAGCTGGCGTTCAACAATGCTTCAGCATCGAAATGGGCACACTGCGGCCACGCATTGTCGGCACCTGCCTCTGTGAGCGCCTAGTGTCGCGTTTCCAAGAACATGGCGCCTCATACTGAATCGTTGGAACCATATTTACTCATTGCAAACAAGGGCGACAAAACGTCGCGCTGGCTGGCCTACATACGCAGCCGAAGCTTCGGCGGAAGTGAAACAGGCGTACTGCTTTCATGCGTGCTTGAACGAATACTGCCATGCTCCATACGCAGATGTCCCTGCACAGCCAACTGACAATTATAAATTGTTCAGTTGTGCGCCCAAGCAAGCACGTACGGTTTCCGCCGCTTTCGTGCGTACTTAGACCCGCGCTAAAGTCAACACAGCAGTACTGCGGCCGATGCGCCGCCACTGCGTGTTTCCCGATAGAGGGGCCGCACCTGCCGCCGAGTGAAGGCTTAGCATGAACAGACGGAGCTTGCGAGGGCTTGCGGATTATAATGCTAATATTTATTAAAGTGATCTTGAGCAACGTTCTATATCACGTGGTTTTAAATTCCACATGAATTCCATAAGCGTGATCTAAAGCTTTGTATGTCATGAAATGGGTCCATGATATCATTTTACTACGTTTCTTAGAGACGGTAGTAAAATGATGTAATACAGTGCATTTTACTCCAGCATGCGAGAGTAATTATCGAGTAAAAGGGAGTTTTCAAAACTCATGAACGAAGAAAACAGAATCCCGACTAACTGTTGCTCACAGTGGACGGACGCGTACTTGCGAATCGTTTCTAATAGCCTTTTCAAATAGGGAGGATACATTGCAACTGCGACCTCGCAGGCAACAGGAAAGGTGTTCGCTACGGCAAATGCAACAATAATGGCGGGAAAATGGTTATTGTAGAATTTGAAACACAATAACATTATAAATTGAGGTGTCATATAACCCTATGAAGCAAACAAGTAGTGAAGATTGAGGAATCACAGGGAAAAACGATTACTACACTTATTAGGGAAAACGAGGGCGTCAAATTTGGCAGCCTTGGCATTACGACGCGGTATAAAAGCGTTGAGTGACCAGGGGTACAATTCACAAAGCAAGCTTGCGAACAAACTTTGGTTAAAGAAAAATCTTACAAAAATAGCTCATTCAAAGAGCTATACACAGTTCGTAAGATAAATAATTACGATGCCCAGCGCCTCGAAGGCGAGCACTGTACTCGACAAAAAGCATGAATGTTGTGGAAGCAGAGCTGCAACAAAGCACGTCAACTCGTACGTTTAGTAGCAAACTTGAACAGTTAACATTAATTAACGGGGTTTTACGTGCAAAAACCACTTTCTCATTATGAGGCACGGCGTAGTGGTGGACTCCGGAAATTTCGACCATCTGGGGATGCTTAACCTGCACCTAAATCTCAGTGCACTGGTGCTTTCGCCCCCATGGAAACGCGGCCGCCGTGGCCGGGTTACGAACCCTCGCACTCCGTGCTCAGCGGCCCAACGCTATAGCCACTGAGCAACCACGGCGGCTAAACTTGAACGGTTGTTGCAGCTGCCGATGTGAGGAGGAAATTCCACAATAGGGAAGGAGCAATATTACGAGCATAATTATGTCGATCTCGGTCGCTCAAGTCCTCGCTGGTAAGCGATAGAACGGCTTGCTGCGGCAAATGGGCCTGGAGCTACAGACTCAAACCGCGGATAGCGCATGTTTTGACCTTTTCGCGCGGCGTGATCAGCCATTTCCAAGTTCTTTCAGCAGTTTTAGCGGATAATTGTATAGGACACGCGCTGCTGTGGAATTCAGTAACGTTCCTGCACTGCTGAGAGCTTCTGCTTGTTTTCTGAAAGGTTGTGTTCCTCTATGTGCGCAGTATTCTGTTTTTCATACTCGTCATGAAACTCTTACGGATTAGTAGCACATAACAGGGGGCTGTTCCTCGAAGAAAACCATCAAAATTGTGATTGGTGGTTCTTGAGCACTTCCATAAATTTACAGCGTAAGCTCTTATGGGCTTACTTCAATAGTCGCTTCGGTTGGCGATGGTGCCGGCGGCCGCCGCCGGTGTCCGGTAAGTTTCAACCTCAACGTCACCTTCAACTTCAACTTTAATGATTCGTCTATTATACACTACAAACGTCCTCCTGGGCTAAAAGCTGCCATAAACAGCTTGAGTGGACCCAAGAGACGTCGTTGTACATGGCAGGGCGGTAACAGATGTGCATTGTAACATCAAACAATTCAGAAGCAGTTCAACCCTCACAAGAACAACTGTAACATTTTAAATATAAGCCTATTGACAGGATAATTGTATTGCGATGCAGAAACAGAGAACATTCAAACATATCTGATAAGATTACCAAAAAGAATAAAGGGCACCACACAATTAGCATCGTTCTACATGAAATAGATATGTTTACATATGAACAAAACACATCGTCATTTCCCTGCGAGAATAAATTAGTAGTGTCAGCATAATTATTAAGAACTTTTGGTAAATTGTGTTTATAGATTGTAATTTGTATTCAGTCCGAAAACGTGGTACATACAAGCGATTAGGGTTTCTGAGATGTACTGGCCTTTTATGACGCTGCAAGGCCGCTATGGATGTAAGCCAATTCCTTAACTCTTCTTTTGCGAAATAAAACATATGTAAAACGCGATATTCGTGATAGTGGTCTCCTCATATAACATGGTATTTCTCTGACAAAATTTTTGTCCCCGATAGGGGATTGGTACTGGCAGTGTGCCGGAGGAGCGCCTTTTGTAATGTAATAATTTTATTCAGGTTTGTTTGCGTTGCGGTCCCCCATACCAAACTACAATAATTAAATTGGGAGGTAAACAATGCATAATAAATTTGTAGCTTGGATTTTACGGGCATGAGAGCTGTACAGCGCGTTGATTAAGTTGATTAAAATGTGCATCCAAATTTAGATGACAGGAAAATGTTATATAAATTATTTTATGTTCGTCAACTAGCTCGATAATTTTTATCTAAATGAGTGTTCCAGTATAAAATTTTTATTTCTTGCTCTAAAAAGAACAGCCTTCGTCTTAGGATTAGACTATTCCTGATTCAATTTAACTGTGATCACTCAGACAGACTACGCAGCAGTGCATTACACCTCATAATTATTTTCGTCGCATCCTTTTCAGTAAATACTAAAGTGCTATCACCTGCATATGCAAAGAAATCGAGTGTAGCATCAATATTTACTAAGTCGTTAACGTATAACTTAAAAAATAGTGGGCCGAACGCACTCCCTTGTGGCACCCGCTTTTAATTGAAAAGAAAGAAGATCAGACATTATCGATACATACACACTGAGCCCTATTTTTCAAGTATGACTTATCAAGGCAAGGGGACTGCCGCAAACTCCATACATAGAAAGTTTAGATATAAGAATGTCATGATTGAGGCAATCAAATGCCTTGCTGAAGTCAATGAATATCCAGAGGGCGAAATTCCCAGCGTGTCTAGCTTACACAATACATTATTTGAAGGATAAAAGAGCTGTCTCTGTAGATCTTCGCTTTCTTAAGCCGAATTGCGAATTTGTTATAACGTCATGTTTGTTTAGAAATTTTGTTAGGCGTGTAGATATTATTTTTTTTTCTTGTGCTTTGGAAAAAATGGTAGTACAGATATTCGCCGCTAATTGAAGACTTTATTTATATCACCGTGTTTAATAACGCCGATATTCTAGCTCGTTTCATATTATCTGGGAATGTAGCCAACTCTATTGCTAAACCGAATATGTGAACGAACGCACGAGTGAAGGGCAACTATTCCATACCGTATTTGATTGGATTGATTAGTAACTTAATGATATCTGATGATTTGCTGTTATTTAAATTTATTATTGTTGTAAACACCTCATGTTCATTTGTTGGTTCCATAGATATAGTATTAGCGATACTATTATTCAGTGAATAAACTACTCGGGGGTCATGGCTGTACGCTATGTCTGCGTTCACAAAATGAGTATTAAAGTTGTCAGCCAGCGCTTTACCGCAAAGATCCCAATTATCATCAGTTTCGATTTGGGTACTTTGCTTTTAGTTTCACAACCAAAGGCGCTATTTATTACTTTCCAAACAACACCCGAACGCTTCTTGTTAATTTCAGAAAATATACGTTGATAGTAATGTATCTTTTTTGCTTGCCTTAGTATTTTATTCAATGTATTTCTTTCTCTCTTGAATTCCTTAAGTTTAATTTCTGATCTCGAGTGCAGGAACGTATGGTAAAGCCGGTTTTTGCTTTTTATCAACTTCACGTGCTCCTTCGTGATCTAATGTTTTCGTATCTTTTTTGAACGACTGACGTGTGTGAATGGAAAATGCGCATTGTAGCTGCGCACAAAAGCTTCAAGAAATTCGTTATATGCTTCGTTTACGTTCTTTTTTCTTAACACGAAATTCCACTCGTGCGCGATTACAGCCTGACTAAAGAAATCTAGTGCGTCAAGGAAATGTGTTGATAAGCAAGTAATTTGTTGTTTTGTTTGTTACTCTTAGAATACACCACAAAAACCGGAGAATAATCACTAATATCACAAGACATTGTGCCCGTAGTACATCCAGGTGTATGAATAATTGTAATGAGAAGGTCGAGGGGAGAGGAAGTGGAAGGAGTAACCACGGTTGGTGTAGTAATCAGAATAGTAGAGAGAGAAAAAATAATCCAGAGAAAGGCAGGGAGATTAACAAGAGGTAGTTCCGGTTGGCTACCCTGCGCAGGGGGAAGGGTTAAGGGGGATAAAAAGAGAAACAGAGTGGAAGGGGGGAAATATAAAGAAAGGGAGACAAGCATGAACAAAGCGCATATACTGCAGAGCGGTAGGGGGCGGCATTCTTAAAGTCTGTCGTGAAGCCCCATGGAATCAGAATAGTAAATCCAGACGAAAGTAGTAGGCTCATTACATCGTGTACATACTTATTATCCTCCAAAATGTTTATGTTTAAATCACCTCCACAGACAAAATGAACATTTTCAACTAAGCCTAATTCCAAAAGTTTAATAAACAGACAAAAAAATTCTCGATACTGCCATTCGGAGGGCGCTATATTACTGAGAATACCCTGCTGGTGTTTTTGACACTTAGTATTTCGTAGTCATGACTAATGAATGACAATTCTAGCACCATTTCATAATCACAACTATTTTTAGCATAAAGGGCGACACCGCCGCCTCGCCAAGTCTGACGATTCATGTAAAATGAGGTATAGACTTCCAATTGAACAACCTCGCAGCTACTTTGAAAGCAAATTTCAGATGCCATTATGACGTTAAACTGGAAGGAAGATTAATTGAGAAAACAAGCAATGCTGTATCGTCTGCCAACAGCGGAACAGGAACTGAAATGCAAGCAAGAGGTATGTGTAGTATCTGGCAGCTGAACATATTGCGGTAATACAACAACAAGATATTTCACTTGAACAGAAGGCTCAGGAATGTAACACGAAATTTAGCATACCTTAGAAAGATCTTCGCCATGCTCTATTCTTATGGTTAGTGTGTCATCAGACTGCCTCGCGAAAACCTTGCCATTGTACGACCAGACGGATTTCCAGTCATGATCACGTTTTCTCCCGATAGCAATTCCAAGCAGCCGCTTTAGTGTAGGGCACAGGTGCTCGTTCACATATATCTTCTGGGAGCTATCAATACCAATGCCTCTGTTGACAAGACGTGCTATCCTTGCCGTCTTCAGCGGAGCGTCGGGCTTCGTTCGCGAGTTAAGCTCTACAATGATGTTCAATTTTTCGGGATCTCGAGTTGCAATACGATGACATACTTCAATGTCAGTGTCTATAATTTCTTCTTTGATGGCCTCCCCAATTTTTTCAACAATGTTAGGCACACTTTCATCGTCAGACCTAACAACGCTTTGTATCTCAAGATTCTTGCTTCGTGAGTACTGTACTGAGCGCACAAACTTCTTTTCAAGCTCTAGAGTGCTGAATTCAAGGGCATGGCATTTTTCTTGAAATACTCTATTTTTATTGTCTAGTTTTTGTCTTGTGGATTATTCAGCTCTTAATTTTGCCTTCAGTTCTTCAACTGAGGCGTGACCGAACTCGATGCTGTGAGCACAATTTTTCTGTTCTACCTTCAGATCTTGGATCTCATTGTGCATATCCCTTTTCATTGTCTCGCAACACTGCCTTAGTTGATCTTTAAACACTTGCCTTAGCTGAACAAGATCAGGTTTTATTTCATCTTTCAGTTTAGCCATTTCTTTGGTCATGCTTTATCAACGGAAACAATCCGCGACACAGAGGAGATATATCAGCGATGTAGAAAACCAATGCCTGGCAGCAGTGATGCGGGAACTGTATGCAATAGTAGTTAGGAGCTGAAAATACAAACCTGCAGCGAAAGGCAGACAGCGCTCAGGGTTGCAGTAGGTACGTCGTCGCCGCTCCCAGGTGAAGTGAATTGCCGCGGAACACCCGTTTTTGTAGCTTTTGATGATGTAACATTGTTGCCGATGCTCTAGTTGATTGGCTCAGCTGACAATCGTGCCTGCAGGTACCAGCGAATCCTCGCCGCACACACCGTCACGCCAGGTGCACGGTTCTAGGAGCACTGGCGTCGACACTGAGGCGTGACCGACCTCAATGATTTTGAGTACAATATCTGTGTTCTACCTTCGGTTTTCGGATCTCGCAGAAGGTATTCCCGAAATTGAGAAAGAAAATATCCAGTTGCTGCCAGAATTGAACCCGGCCTTGCTACGTGAAAGTCTGATCAAGTTCAAGTTAAAGTTCAAGTTAATTTATTTACAACACACATGGACTTGCACATAAGTACTTGGAACGAGGGAAAAAAAGCTGCATTAAAAACAGCTTGACTGGCCCCACGTCCCCTGTTCACTAAGGCAGCATGGCAATAAAAGAAAAATACATTTCAACGTCAGTTACTAATGAGAAAACATGATATGCATAGAAGACATATTTTACAAAAAGTGAAATTTAACTGAACATTGTAATGAAGCAGACGCGCCCCTGTGTATGTGCCGTCTGAAGAGGAAGACGAAAGGCCGTGCCGTGATCGCGAGCGAGCCCCGTGCTACAGACAGCCCTTGCAGTGCATTAATTCACCAAGCGTTCCACAACGTTGTGAGCGACAATAAACCTCGTCGCATTTGGTGGAGGTTGCTAAGATCTTTCGCCTCGTCCTCGAGCTCCGTACTCGAACCCTGCCAAAAAGATCGCATTGCACCATGCCTGATCCCGCCACCTCATTGCCTGCACCACCGGCTGTCACTGTCATCTGCACCAGCGTCCCTCGTCAACGTGACCCACCCATTTTCAGTGGGACCGCCGAACACGACGTTGAAGACTGGGTGTCGTCGTACGAACGTGTAAGTGACCATAACAAATGGGATCACCAGTTTAAGCATACCCACGTGCCTTTCTACCTAGCCGACGTAGCCAAACTTTGGTTCTTCAACCACGAATCAGACTTTACCAGCTGGCCCGCGTTTAAAACTCTGTTCGCGGAAGTGTTTGATCGCCCAGTTGTGCGTAAGCTACGCGCTGAACAGCGTCTACGCCAGCGCGACGAGGTTTATTGTCGTTCACAACGTTGTGGAACTCTAGCTAAATCAAGGCACTGCAAGGGCTGTCCGTAGCGCGGGGCTCGCTCGCGATCACGGCTCGGCCTTCCTCTTCAGACGGCACATACACAGGGGCGCGTCTGCTTCATTACAACATATTTACCACAGCATGCTTAAAACGGAAGTGTTAGAGAGTGTGCGAACGTTTTCATAAGAAATTTTGAATTTATTTAATGTCTTCGGCAAACAATAACTTAATGTTTGAAAGCCATAATTTGTACGCGGCCGTGGCACATACCATTTTTCCGAGTGTCTGTTTAGGCGCGAAGAAGGATTTAGTTGCAAGTTAGCTACACTGTGTATATAACTGCGATTTCTTACGATATGAGATCTAAAGGAAACTAATAAACTGTATTAATATAGCACGTTTATTTAAGTTACATTAAATTTAACGAATAGTTTTGAAGTATGTGCATTAGGTAGTAAGTTTGCAACAGAACGTAGGGCCTTTTTTGTAGGGTAACAATATTGTTACAAGCACGGGGAAAAGGGGTTTATTTAGGTGTGCGAGAGCTGGAACGGCAGGCTACGAAGAACAGGAATGGCCGCTGCACAGTCTTCGTTTTTCTCTTCTCCTCTCTTCTAGATCCCCGCGTCCCTTTTACGCGCTTGGACGTAACAATATTATTTATGGATTGCTGCGTTCCTTTACCCCAAATTAAGTTACAATAGCGTAGATGTGATGAGAAGAGTGCCTTAAATATCTAAAGCTTTTCAGGAACTGGCAATACACGCTGACATTTTCTCAGTACGCCCAAGACCTTGGAAAGTTTGTTTTGTAAATGTTCCGAATGGTGATCCCATTTCGTATATTCGTGGTAAATTACACCTAGAGATCTCACTGTAGAAAAAATTCAATTTTATTATTATTCAACATGAGATTGCAAGAATGAGAGAGATCATTCTTACAGTCTGAAGCTGCCAAAGAGCCACGCCAGTGGTTTTTTATCGTTTTTTCATGGTATTTATTGCAGTAGCATTCAACCCCACATTCAACAGTTCTGCATAGTTCACAATGAAAGCCACACAGAGAAAAGGCGTCGTTCATACTGTGGGTAGAAACGTTGGTTTCGCTTTAGAAGGGTGGTAAGGATAAGCACCTCACCAAAATAGGGTACCAGTCAGGTTGTGTATCGAGTGCATCATAAGCACGTTTTAGGTGTGATGTCATTTGGATAAAATGTACCCTACAGGTACCACCTTTTCGGCGTTTCGGTCCATCATTGGCGTTTTTCACAAGCTGTGCATTCCCATGAGAAAAAAACATATCGAAAGGTGCACTATTCTCAGAGGTTGGCAGCACATAGTGCACAGTATGAGCGTTAAGTTCAAAGTCTTTTTTTGTAGTCCATTGGCGGGCATCCCAAAATAGGATGGTGTCGGTGCAACTAATAAAACAATGTTCAATTGTCTCTGGCACATCACAAAGGCGACAAGCGAAGAGACAAAAATACCCTTTTTCTTTAGCTATGTTTTTACCGGGATGGTTTCACTATGAAGTTTATCAAAGAATGTTTAGCAGCAAGGGAATAAATACATTTTGCGAACATGCTTTAGTAAATCGTGGCCGGGCCATTTACTGTATATTGATCGGCGAAATAGAGGCGGAAATAGTATGGACAGTAAATCTTTGCATAACGTTATACACGATACGGAGTACAAGTATTCAATGAAAAACCGAACTTTCAGGAAACGAACCTGGGCTTCTTTAACAAGGTAACACATTAACAAGTGCCACTTGCATGAAGGACCGAATATAGGATGCGAAGTATCGTGAAAAAAGAAGAAACGAGACACAATTTGTCATACATAAAGATGTACTAAGCCCAGCCCAACTTCACTAACAGGCCTAAAAATATTGTCTCGCCTCATGGGCTCAAAAGTTGTAGGCCTTACGAAGGTTGCAAACATGCAGTGAAAGCGCTGAATGTATAGCCTGGCACAATGAACAACTTGGACATAACCATGAACGTTCACCAACTAGCCCTCTTCATTGCTTTACTAAATGAACAACTTGGAATACATAGCAAATTTTTGTTGCCAAGAACTTACTGCAGGCTTCGGATTTCCCAAAAACTGAAAGTCGTAGTGGAACGAATGTCTGGCCGTACCTTTGCAGGGCAGAAACCCGTTCTTTCCAATAGTGTGCGTTAATTTATATGCGTCTAGCGGCACGCCAAGATACTTTGGTGGGACATCATTCCATTAACGCCTGCGAACTGTTCTGGTATATGGCACCATGAGCCAAACCATAGGCCTAAACTTTTCGAAGAGTTCATTCGTGCTCCCGATACGCTACCAAATTCCTCTTTTGTCGATACTACCTTTTCAACAATGGTCTTATCCGTGCAGAAGAACGGCACATAATCTGCATAAGCTAAGACTTTTACTTCATTACCCAGTATATTGAAGCCATATGATCGGGGTGCATGTTCCTAGGTATTGGCGCGACCGTGATGTTCTCACGAATCGACGGAGGAACGTCAGAGAACTCCTCCGCTACTCTATCGGGGTGATATCCGAGTTCCTGCAAGATGGATCTCCCTGCCTTCGTTGTTGTGAGGCGAGTTAGCTGTGCACGAAGGTCAGCTTTGTGGATGCCGCTTCTTGTAAGGGACGTCGGGCGTTCACCATCGTCACTGTTGATGGTCGGCAAGGAATCACCAATGCTGCCTCGGTTCGGACGAGGGACTCCGAAATAGCAGAACAAATGGCTATTGCACTAGCCCTGCTGGATAGCTCACGGGATGTCATCTATAGTGATTCAAGATCTGCAGTCAGAGCATTTGAAAAAGGCACCGTTTCCAAACAGGCCCGCAGCCCTCTTCTGGCTGACCAACTCTGGGCTGTCCAGCAGGCCCACGATGCGGCCGAAAGGCTCGGCCTTCCGGTTCCCACGTGGGAGCGGCCCGCTTCGTGAAGACTCATGATCTGCAGGACTTCTTTAAAGTTTCACCATACTATACCATGGATGTAACTAGACTCAATTACGCTTAAGCATAGCGGTTCTAGGTAAAGGGCGAATAGTAGTGGGGACATCGAGCATCCTTGTTTAACGGATGACTACATTGATAAGGGCTCGGAGAGATGGCCATTAACCCATTAAAAAGCAGCGTGGTCACGTTAGTCCGCACAGTGGATTTCAATTAATTAAGATTGACAAAACGGCACCAAAATCGCCTTTGACGTGCCGTTTGACAGATTAGAGTTCCCTTTATGGATAGCAAGTGGCAGCAGCTGTCAGTCGTTTTGTGGGAGCCCCTCGCAAAGACGGCAATAAGTGTTCCTCTGTGAGTAGCGTTGCCATGCATCGCTCCAAGGGGTAAGTGTGTTTTTTTTTCACTACTTGTTTAAGCAATAATCAGATAGATATCCTTACCTCCGTATTGCTCTTTGAATATGTGACCTTCGATGAGCATTTGTGAAAGATTAATGTTTGATTTATCCATGAACGAACGTGTTATCTTTCGCGTTGCCATATGGCCACGCTGGGCATTTAGGCTACCTTTTTTATTTTTTTAAGTGCATTCTCATCTCTTGCGCGTTTCCTGGCGCGTTCTCGCAATGGTTATTCCTTATTTTATTGTCTGAATAGGTTGATGTTGGAAGAAATAGCGAAGATAGTCGTAGAGGAAGATGACGACGTGTCAGTGATTTATATCGAGCCGCTGAAGACTCGGGTGGGCTCATTGACAATCTAAGCAGGTGGCAGCTATGAGCCGGCGCTGAAACGCGGAAAGCCTATCCGCTTAAAGTATGGTGCCTAAATGCCAAGAACAGATACTTTGTAAGCTTCAAAGTGTATGAAGGCAAGCAGGGGATCCCGGAACATCTTAAAAAAATGAAAATTACTTCGGAAAAGCAGCGGCGCCACTTCAAATGTTGGAAGAACTCGCAGCAGAGATGCACGACCTTCCTTTATTTTTCTAGTTTTATCATTTATTCACAAGCATGCAGCTACTCAGGCATCTCAAGGCACAGGGCTACGAAGGCACGGGCACAGTGAAGCAGAGCCGTGTTCCCAAAGAGTGCCCTATCGCTTGACCAGAATTCGTCAAGCGCCAACCTCGCGGGCACGAAGATACCGTGCTGAGCGACAATGGGATAATTCCTGTCGGCTGGATGGACAATTCTGTAGTAACGATGGTAAGCTCCATTCACGGCGTAGAGCCAATGTCATCTGCAGACAGGTACTCTCGTGTTGAGAAGCGAATCAAGGTGGCCCGCCCAAACACTGTTGCTCAGTACAAGTTTTATAGGAGGTACGGACCAGATGGATGCAAATGTAGGCGCCTACCCGTGAAAAAATTATTGAGAAGGCATTGAAATATCGTTGTTCAATGTTGATTTTAATATTCAGGAATTATTGACAGTTTGTTGGAGAATTGTTGGGTTGAGTGTTGAGGGCTCTTGAATATTGGGCACTGAAATTTAGTTGAAACTCCATTGGGTATATCAATGTTGAATAATTAAGTTACCATTGAAAGTCAATTTTGCTTAGACGGCCCGTGGTGTTCGTTTTGTTGAATGGTTGTTGGGTTACCATTAATTCTTTGTTGAACTGACGTAGTGGTTCTGTTTACCTGTTGTTGAATTATTATTGTTACAGCACTGAAAAGTACGTTGTGGCCCAGTTGAGATAGCATTGAGATTACAGAAGTCGTCATTGAAATATGACTGACGTTTCGTTGGGCTAGTGGCTAGTGGCTTCATATATTGAAATTGCTTTGCTGTTCACACTTGCATGCCCCGGTGCCTGCTCATAACTTTCCCAAACACAAACAAAAGCAAAGGAGGGACTGATCAATTTGAAGTACCTGTATTTACGCTAAAGAAGCGTCCACATGAAACATTATTACAGTACATAAGGCACCACTACATCGAACCTGGAGACATAGGCTAGTACCTACAGCACTCTAGCGGTGCAAATAGGGACATCTGAAAAAACCTATACATATGAATTCAATCAAAACGATGATTGTCGTCTTCACTTCCGACTTAAGGCAAAGCGACTCAAAACGCAGGGCTTAAGCATACCCTCGTAACAACCAACTTTGAAAACATAAACACTTGAAGATGCTTGCGTCAATATCTTGCGTGAATACACAAGACATCTCAATACTTACATTAAGATGTTTCGCCCACTATCACGTCACAGGAAGAGATACGGTTGACTGTGAGAAGGCAAAATAACAGACTTGAAACAAATGACTTCACGTAAATATATACAAGCTTTAGCACACGTCTTTCACCGCGATTAAAAGTTAATGAAGTACAAGAGGAGACTTGCGTGAGCTTTTTGTCTTCGAGATATGTATATTTTCATGTTGCCCAATTATTTTATAAAATAATATCACTCAACTTAGCTATTAAGTGACAAGACATCATTTAGAAAGTTGTCGGGCATGGTTAACACTTGAATCATGTTTCTGACGAGCCAGGTTTGCTTTCTTCAGAAATAAACTTGTAAAACTATTGTTTATTGAATGCAGCTTATCTCCCTAGCACAATTCAAGAACATACAGTACACCATTTGGTTATGTTACTTTGGGGTACAGAAGAGTTTGTTGGTGGCCTTTCCTCAATTTAGTGAGCTCATTTTTAGGTAATTTTTCTGGACTTGCACAAAGCTAATCAGACCACTTTTTGGAGCCTTTTTCCCTATACCTAGCAACTAAGTGGTACCTCAGTCAATGAAGAGATAAGGCAAGGCTAATACCTTGAACGATAAGAGAAAAAATTATTTAGCACAGAAAATTGGTAGTAAGACACGGCTAACACAATTCGAAACAGCCAAATAAATGGTCAGCTGCACTTGCAGTATCAAGTACCCCAGAAATAGTCATAAAGGATGAGAAAAGGTCCCAATGACTGGACAGCCAGATTGGTGAGACAGTGAAAAACGCAAATAAATTCGCATACGAAATACCAATGACCTCAATTGCGCAGGTAAAATGTTATTAAAATGCTACCAGAAGTTTATTTCACAAAATACATAAAGCTTGCATAAAAATTGGAACAAAGCAGTAACAAAGACGGAGGGAAATAGTGCACCCGTGTTGAAAAAATTACAAGTGACATACATGCATATTTAAGCTCACGACAATGTTTTCTCCAATATATACAGAAAGAACACATGCACTTCCCGCATAAAAAGGGTTCCTGTGCCTGGAGAATGCAGCACAGTACAAAGCAGCGTCATGTGAACCGAAAAGTAGAGCTTAGAATGTTTAAAAACTATGATTGCTTGCATACCTACAAACAGGCATGTGACATGTCATGCCTTAAATGGATGAAATTCATAAATATTACACACAAAGGAAGTTACCTATCACTCTTATTGTCTTCCTCAGGGGACTCCTTGAAGTTGAACTAGAAAATGTACATCAGTGTTAAAAACAAAGAGAACACCCTATAGCGTTGTTCCTGAAATAAGCACCGCATATAACTTAATGTATCAATTCTATGGACACTTCGCCAATTCGGTGTACATTTATATTTGACAACCACCCAAATAGAGACGAGACGGATGAATTAAGGTAGGAACACAAATGAACGCTGACTCAACTAGAAGTTTATCCGTGAAGACAAAGATTTTAAACACACTGGCCAACTTCACAAAGAAAAAGCCATGGATGCGCTGCAGAAACAGCCCAGCACAAGAAAGAAGGACCGTAAGACGTCCGGTAGAATAAACGTGTGCGTCAAACTTTAACAAAAACATGAGAACTGAAACGTTTGTCCTGTAACTGATATTAACTAGTACTGCAGCAACTCTTTCCCACTAAAGGTCACAGAAATCTTGCTTATGAATTTTTCTTCGTGATCAATAAATAATGCTTGCATAAGTCCTCTTGTGTTCTGGTCTTTGTGATGAAACAATCGTTCTTTCTGCTCTATACCGCAACACCAGAGGAGTTCCAGAAGCAATATTTATTGATCGCAAACGAAACAAATGCATAACCAAGTTATTTATTGCCCTTAGTGGGAAAAGTAGCAGTTCTCAAGAATATTTCTCGTTGGGTAATATCGCTTATCGGACAAATCTTTCGCTTTTTCGAAAGATTTGTCCGATAGTTCTCGTTTTTCACGCACGTTTATTCTACATGATATGGCTTTTTCATATTTTTTCTTGTCGCACGTGGCTGTTTCTACCACGCATGCATGACTTTTTACGTTTGTCAAGTTTACCAGTGCCTTTCATACCTCTGTCATCAAAAGTAGACTGTTAATTGAGCTTGCGCTTGTGTGTGCTCCATCCTATTTCGTAGTCCGCTTCTGTTCTTGCTGCTGTTTACAGTACGCACGTATCACTTGGTTGGGCTGGTAAACATTCTCACAAACAAAAGTAAATGCCTCCCCTCAAAAGGTAGCCCATCCTTTACTACTAAACGCCAGAGCAGATCGAAAGTAAGCCTTCGCAGCGTCCATGCGGCAGCTAGTACACCAGAGCAGCACAAAAAATAGTTGGAAAATCCCACTTGATGGAGAGTGGCAACAGAGATGCGAGCTTGCTAGTGAATCAGCCACATATCAACGGTTGTCTCTTACACGACGCCAAGGTGCTCTTGACGTAGAACACTTTAGCACCTGTGAGAAGGGAATGCGGACAGAAAATGAGATTACGCGGATTAAGAATCTGCCACACACTGCACATAACTACGCACGAAATAGAAGTACAGACTATACTAGCAAGTAAAAATTTGCGACTCTTTACGAGTGCCGTCGAGAAAAGGAAGAAATGGGTTGCTACGGTAAATGTTTGGTAAAGCACGCACAGCGATGTTTCACAGCGGGGAAAAATACTCCCGGCTCTCTCGCAGAACCAAAGACCACGCGACAGTGCATAGCCAATACCAAGCAGATATCGAATCTTCAGATAGAAGTCCAGCAGAAGGAATTACCTAAACATACGCCGAGAGCGATGCGAGTCTGAGCGTGCCTGTACGAGTGAGAACATGTACCGCGTCTTTGAAGCTAGCCGCTCCGGCGTGGCTCCGATCATCCCACGCGAGTTGTGTGCAGAACGTCGCGTACACGCCCTTGCGCGTTTTGCGCGGTAGCGTCTGCGCAGTGAGCTAGCTTCCTGCACGCGTCATTCTTCGCCGCGGAAACGGTGCTCGAGTGCGACGCTTAGCTCGAGGCGACAACGCGCCGATCGGCGCTCCTTTCGCTTCTGCAAGCAACGTATACATTCGGATCGGTCCAACTCAAAGAGGCAGCAGAGAACGGTGGCATGTTTCGGTTATCGCCTAATAAAATTGTACAGTACGCCATCAACGGCAACCCGCCGCGCTAGATAAAGATGCTTATTGCGGTAGTTTTGGCGGCGATAGGCGATAAGGCGAGCCCGTCGGCGGCTGTGTTCTTTGCCGACGTCTTCACCACACCTCCGTTCATTTGCGCTGCGTACGCGTGTACAGTCGCCGCGCGGAAGCTGCGACTTATCGGTTGGCCGTCCTCCGCAAATACCAAAGAGGCGAAATATATTTTGCGGTGCGCAGCATCATTAGCCGCAACCTAAATCGAGGAGCGCTTAACCGCTACGGCACAAAAGGTGATCACACTAACCGTATGGTATACGATGAGCCACTACGGATTAAAAAAAAAATAATTCTGATTTCCTACGTGCCAAACCAACGATCTGATTATGAGGCAGGTCGTAGTTGGGGGCTCCGTATTAATTTTGACTTCCTGGAATTTTTTACCTGCATGCAATGCACAATGCACGAGCGTTTTTGCATTCCGCTCCTTTGGAATGCGGCCGCTGCAGGGATCGTATCCACGACCTCGAGCCCCAAATTGCCACGGCAGCCGCCATAGTTACGAAATGCGTAAGCGTGAAGTCCAACACTGCCTTCCGATAGATAGATAGATAGATAGATAGATAGATAGATAGATAGATAGATAGATAGATAGATAGATAGATAGATAGATAGATAGATAGATAGATAGATAGATAGATAGATAGATAGATAGTACTTTTATTCGTATGAATTCTCGTACACCAAAATCAGGAGTTTGACTTAGTAGTTCTGCGGAAACCCGCAAGGTGGAGAGAAGTACTGAATCAGGCCTTCCAAAGCCTCACCAAGGGCTTGAGTGGCAGCGCCTGGCAGACAGCGAACATTAGCAAAACAAAGGAAAAATAGAAATGTTGCAACGAACTCGACAAAAAAAATTAACAACTCAGAGAGACAGATATAGAGACATAACCATTACAGCATCAGAAGGGATGACAGCAATGCGAAATTAAGACAGTAACACTCGATTAAATCATTATGGGACAGGAAGCAACGCGGAGACAAACCGCAAAATTTTTTTCAGGGTGTATTTTGTTCTCATGCGGAATACACTAGGTGGCCTACTATTGAAACAGGCAGGTACGTAGTATTGACGTGTGCGCTTTCCGTACCGGGTTGAGGAGCGAGGAATGCAGTAACGGTATTTTGGTCTTAAATCACGTGCAGGAACATATGTAATGGTGAACTGACTGTACCAGAAATGTTTAAGTACGATAGTTTCTGTTAATAACGCCTTAATATTTGGAAGCTTTAATCTTCTAAAGATATCAATGTTATTACCAATGGGCAGGTCGTAGGCAGTATTCTTTAAAAGTAAAAGTAGTAGCGAATTCATCCTGCACTGCCAGCGAACCGTGCAGTGACCATAAACAGTGATTTCGTATCTAAGCGCACTATAGGCTAGAGCGTGTGTAACACATTTACGGAGAGAAAAAGGCACAAAATATCTAATATTATACAGGACACAGGACACAGCACGAAATCTTTGACAAACAAAAGAAAGGTGCGAGTTCCAAGAGAGATCACTGTCGAAGATCAGGCCAAGATATTTGACCGAATGCGCATATTTTACTAGTACACAGTTAGAATGAGAACAGGAGGAAGTATGCAAATAAACAGGATGACTCAGCTCAAATTTGACCCGCCGTGGTTGCTCAGTGGCTATGGTGTTAGGCTGCTGAGCACGAGGTCGCGGGATCGAATCCCGGCCACGGCGGCCGCATTTCGATGGAGGCAAAATGCGAAAACACCCGTGTACTTAGATTTAGGTGCACGTTAAAGAACCCCAGGTGGTCGAAATTTCCGGAGTCCTCCACTACGGTGTGCCTCATAATCAGAAAGTGGTTTTGGCACGTAAAACCCCATAATTAAAATTATTATTATTAGCTCAAATTTTTTAAAGGGTTAGGAAAACATATAAGTTGCGTTTTAGAAGTATTACATTGATAAGGTTAGACTTAAACCAGTCCATGGCTTTAATAGCTGCCATCTGTAATGCTGTAACAGCATCAGTGTATTTTTTTGTGCGCGCAACAATGACAGTGTCGTCAGCATACTGGAACAATGAAACAGGCAGGTTGTTAGCAAGATCATTAACGTATAGATTGAATAACAAAGGACTGAATATAGAACCTTGCGGGACTACGGAAGTAATTGTCGTGAAATCGCTATGGAATCTTGAAATCGACACATATTGGCGCCTGTCTTGTAAAAAGTTAGTAAGTAAATGTAGAAACGAACCTCGAAATGCCAATGTAGAAAGTTTATCGAGCAGAAGAACGTGGCAGATGCTATCGAAGGCCTTGCTTACGTCAAGAAAAAGACAGCATACGACTTCATTCTTATCAAAAGCTCAATTTAGTATGTCAGAGAATTCTTCAAGAAGATCTGTTGTTTCTTTTCCTGGTATGAAGCCATACTGGCAAGGTGATAGAACATCGTGCGTATTCAAAAAATTCGTCATGGTAAGTAGTAGATGCTTTTCAAAAATTTGGCCACTGCATGGCAGAATAGAGATAGGTCGGTACTTACTCATGTTTCTGGAGCCACTCTTATAGAAAGGTAGAACTTTAGCAGTTTTCATTGAAGCCGGTATTATACCCCTGGAAATGATACTATTAAGGATAACTGGTAGGACACCTTTAATTGCTTTCTAATCTGTCCGTGAGTTTCCTTTCTCTGCTCGTCACCGTCGCTGTTACGTAAAATATGCTGGAGATGCTTCGGCGCTCGTGTACCAAATCACCCCCCCCCCCTCCCCCCCGCAAAACAGCTTCGCACCGAACCATCCAGAGCCTCAGGCTACAAAGCTGTCCGGAGCACGGTCTTCTACTTCAGGCGACAAAGGAAATCGTGGCCAAGTGAAAATCTTTAATAGAAACCCCAGCGTCCTCCATCGTTCTGCAACAGCCCGGGGAGCCCGGACCTTGCGTGGATTATGGTTTGAAGACCCGGAAAACTGGCTGGAAAGATAGGAAAGGGTCATTGTATTCAACAAATGGAACTCCAACGACAAGCTACGCCATGTTTACTCCTGATTGTAAGCCGCGACGACATGGTTTGAGAATCATGAGCTCACCCGCACAAAATCAGGGCGGACTCGGGTAATTTTCAGTGCCCGCCGAAATGCATTGGTGTTCTAGTCACTTTTGTGCTTCAATGCATAAAGTAGTGGTTTCATAAAAAAGTAACTGGAACGCCAATGCCGTCGGGCACTGAAATTAATATCTCGGAACTGCTGCTGTGCAGAGAATTTGTTCCAAGCGGATACGCTGTGCGAACTCAGGTGTTATAATTCGTAAAATGAAATATGCGGCACAAAGTACCCCATTAAAAAGGTAAAGATTTAATGACTAATTATTCAATTGAACATTTTGATTCTCATAGAAGTAATGGCCTCGTCATCGAGTAATTTAAATGAAGGGTTGGAATTGTGTTATCTGCCATAGGCAATCTTTAAAAAGCTTGGTTCCGCTAAAAAAAGAAACGCCTTGTATACAAGCCCATGCAGCTACCCTCTTCATTAAAGTGCTAATATAAAAAAATCATTCACTGAACATGCATATGTGTCTTAATGCTTCTAAAAAATCATTAACCACGCAGAACCAGTGGCGATGTCTATGCGGCCGAAGAACAAGCGCAAGAGAAAAGAAGTAATAGGAAGTAACAACGTATTCGAACGAGATCATCGAAGTATTGCAATGAATTCCTAGTGAGCGGGCAGGCTTTTGCATTTATCCTCTTTTTCCTATGCTACAGTGACAGTAAACTTTAATGAAAGACCACAAATCTATAAACTTATATCTGCCAATATGCACGAAGCTGACCGCGAGTTCTTAGAATAATCGTTTTCGTTGATTACGTCTTTACTGGCAATTTGAAAGACCTGCCACTCATGAAACAGTTCTGCGTTCTGTATGCATATTACAAAGTTGTTTCTGTGCATAAATTTCTATCCGAGTACAGCGGTAACGCTGTGTGTGTGTGAACCGCCACGGTGGCTAACGGGGATGGTATCGCGCTGCTAAGCACGAGGTCGCGGATTCCAATCTCTGCCGCGGCGTCCGCATTTCGATGGGGGCGAAATAGGAAGGCGCCCTTGTTCCATGCATTGAGTTAAAGATCTCCTGGCTGTCAAAGTTATTCCGGAGCCCCCAAGTACAGCGTGCGTCATAATCAAATCGTGCTTTTGACACGTAAGCCCCCAGACTGCAATTCGGCTTAGTGTGTGCGTGTTGTGTGTATGTCCTAACGTCGTCTCGTACATTTATTTATCAGAGCTGCTTTTATAAATGGGATAAATTTCCTACTTCCATGTAAAGATTTTCTTAAACGATGTCTGCTCCCAAGTAAGATATTTTTTGTTCTGCTTCAAAGCTCACTTTAATCTGCTTCACAAAAAAAAAACTGTTTTTAAACGGTCTGAATCACTCTCACCACGATACCTGCCCTGGCTTGTGGTTGTAGAAACGCCGCTTAGCGTCTGGTCAAACCGGATCACAGCGGCCTATAGAGAGTCCGTAATAGGGAAACATAAGTAAAGAACAACTAACGTAACTTTGTTTCATTATTCATTGTTCTGCGGCTTCCAAGAAAGCATCTGCCTTCAACCCCAGCCCTGCGCGTCAGGCCTGGTGGTTTAAGATAGATAGAGAACAACTACTGGAGAAGTGTAGGGGATAATTGTTTGAAGCGTTTGAAGCAGTCGAGCCTGTATTATGTCAGTTTAGGTCTCTATTGTGAATATTCCACCATTTTCTTCGAGGCGTTACGTAGGCGCGACGCGCACAAAATGACGTTGATGGCCCGTTTTGCTTCCGTAACGTGACGCAAGCTTGACGTTATGTCTAAGAAGCAGAAATGAAGGCACTCAAGCTAACGTTCTTTATAAAGCAGGACAGTTTTCCTCCTCATTAAAGGTAAAACAGCAATCTCCAAGAGCACGATAATTGTGCCAAAAAGACTTCCTTCTTCCGTGATCTGTGCGTATAAGCCGTCGTCTGCTTTATTATTAACCTATATCAAAAACTATTTAATTTAACGTAGAAAACAAAGGTAAAAATACAGATACTGTCAGATTTTATCAAAAAAGGAGGGGGTGTACGTAAACAAACGAACGACGCTTCTGTTTTGTCGAAAAGGGAGGAAACCTGCGTTAGAAAGGCGAAAAAGACGTGTCTATCATCCGTATTTCCAGAAACGCAGAGATTCTAGAGATTCTGTAATTTGTGACAGACACAGAAAGAGGAAAACTACAACTACACATGCCTCTTCGAGGTGACGACAATACATTAGTAATAAAAATCGGATAATAACGAGCGCTTGAGGTGGGACACCCATCACCACCCGCACTGACTAGCTAGCACTCATTAGCTGTCCAGCCCTTACGCAAGGTTGGGTTTTGGAAACAGAGCGCCACTTCACTTGGTTCGCTGCTCCTGTGCTCGTCTAGTTGTCCGATTTTCGCCAGCTCTATGTGACCCGTATTATGCCATATGTGTCGTTGCTGGACTTCTGGCTTCAAATGAGGTAGCGTTATTATACTACTTTCATCAATGCTCTTATGCACCGTAGCCGCAAGCCACACGCGAAAGCCCTAAAGATCCATAATGTTGCAAGTCGTACGCTGGAGCCCTATAAGGAATTTCGTTATCAAGGGCAGACAAAGAGTCCATGCGTTCGACATTTTCAGTGCTCAAGGGACATATATAGACGAAGTCAAAAGCAGCAGTAGCAAACGAATGTGGTAACAACTGTTGTTTGGCAGTGTACACACTGACAACTCTCTTGATCGGCCTGTGTTGCTTGAAGCTGGGACTTCAACCTCATTTTTTTCGCCCACACAAAAACGTGATCTTTTCTGCTTGGGTTTCGTGCGTATGTCGTGTTTCCTGGTTACTACAGTTGCATATTACGAACAAAATTTACTTGCAGTAGTAGAGTGCCTCAGAGTGAAAGACACGTGGTCTACATTAGTATACTTGTGAGAATTTTGTGTCCCTTCACAGCATTACACGTATGTGTTGCAGTGAAGCCGTTATGGAATGTATGCAAGACCGTTACTCCACAGCCTTCATATGCAGCGTCGTGTAAGCCGCGCAGTCCAAGCACTTCAAATTAACTTATTTTTACCTATGGTATGGCCTCTGCAAAGCACGCGAAGAAGCAGTGGGAAGGCGCTATGTTTTTCAGTCACGCTATGCGAGTCCGGGGTTTATTTGTTAAATATCGGTGTCACTTGGTCGCGATCGGGCCCCATCCGGAATGAATTTCTTGATTGTGATCGACAACAATTGCTGCTACACAGTCCAACAATCCGACACCAGTTTGGGTGAGCTCAAGCACACCAGTTGTCGCAAGTGAACCCAAAGTACTTATCAAATTTGTATAAAATTGTAAAATAAAACTCCTTTTCTTTCTTCTAAAATATATATTGCTTTTGCCCTTTTGAATAAGGAAGTCTGCTGATGGGCTCCATCTCTCAGAACTGCATGGTCGTCAATCTATGCCCCGATCAGGTCTGGTAGTGATGCACGGATCGCGAATTTTCTGTATTTGGATGAAGCTCTATCTAGATTGGTCCCTACCACGATCGAAAGGGGCCATGTTGTACTGGTATTGCAGTTAAAAGTATACTTCAGCACGTGCTGATATTTTTATCTAATGTACAAACTATTAGAGGTTTCTGTTCCGACTTACGCGATTCTTTGCGGATGCTCCTTTTGTGCCAAGCATTCAGGTTCGATAATACACCCGACTCGGTACCATTGTGTAGCTGATTCCCTTCACATATATTCTGTATTCAAATGTAATCTTCTTATTCATACCTTCACATCAGTTTAAGCGTAATGTTCCATTTATTAATGCGTTTGGTGAGATCAGGTAATACTCAGATTTGATGGAATTTGCAGGAAATGAAAGAAAAGTAACATTATCTGACGTGCACACATACAATCGCAAATGATCTAATGGTGTGCATTCCGTTATAGTATAATTGGAATAAAGCTGTATTGTTCAGTGGTTGTGAAAAAAAAAGTGGACACATGGAAGAGCATGCATTATGAGAAATGTTTGCTTGAGGTTTATCGCAGATGTAGCAACAATAAAGAATGGCTGCTTGCCGTATTTGTGCCCATAGTTTTTCATCGCAGGTGGACTACTTCGAGCACTACCATTATCACAGCAGTGTGCTGGCTGGTCCACTGTGTCCTAGCGAGCCATGCTGTGCTTTGTTTAAAAAGTATGAAAGCCTGCGAACAGACATCAGACATCACAGGTCACAACGCAACGAACAGGATGATTCTGCATTTATCTGCTTTCTGCCTTCATGCGGGGCAAGCGCGTCCACTCGCGCGAAGTTCATCTGCCATGCTGCTGCACATCCGGATGTGTCCTGTGTCATTTTGTGGGGTGTTCCAGTGTTTTGAGGTCAGCTGGATTATTGAAGGCACATTTGTCAACGTAACGTCGTGACACTACGGCAAGACAGCTGTCACAAGTTCCAGATTCTGACTATGAAGTTGGTCTAGCTACTCCGCATGGAGAACATAGTCACGTCGCGATTGTTGATGTTGCGGACACCTGTGAAACAAACTCTAGTGGTGGAGCAATTTGTTGCACGACGATTTTACTGCCAATTTCGCACTTTTTCTTTTAAATCTTGGATGTCGGCATCATGTGCCAACAAGCACAGTACAATACGTTGTTAAACAGCTGCAGAAACTGTTAATACATGAAGTTATTACAAAACCATATAAATATATGAGGTTGCCAAGGCACCGTCCGCTGATAGACTTCCTTCAGTAGGTTTCGAACTTTGTAAAGATGCCTATGAAGGTGCACCTGCCATTCTGATACATTTGTACTCCTGTCATACATATTATAAAACGACTTTCGTTAGGTGCCACCAGTGGAAATCAATCTACTCATGAACAAGCAAACTGCTGTGTCTACTTACCACTGTGTACCCATTGAGCATGTCGTAAATTTCCTTGTCTCTCGCTTTCCTAGTAATCAGCAAAGCCCATCAGGAGACTGATCAGGAGACTCGCGCTACTTGCAGCCTACATGACAACTGGAAGTTTGCATCTGCGTTGCAGATCATGCGTTGAAACCTTGTAATTGGTCATCCTTTGCTGAAAGAAGGACGTGAACGAATGTGGCCTTGACAGAGTTCTGCAGCCTATGACTAGAGATTTACTTCTACTTTAAACTGAAGGTTTACTTACTAACGGGTAGAATCACTTTGTGCGTAAAGATTTCATTGCGGGGATACTCTGGGTAGCCACATGTTTGACGGTTTCTCTCACAATTTTAGTACGTGAACGTACTTCTGCCGCTTCTGCCTACTAACGCGTTTCGTATTTGACCAGATCCTTGATGTAGCAGCCTAAAGGCGAACCCTAGATAACTACGTATAGAAGCTTTAACATGTTGTGAACATTGGAGGACATTACTGCGGCATACTGACGAACTGTTCCTTTTATGTAGTGAAGCATTTTCATGTGTGGCGTTCTTGTTTTACGCTGTGTATTGGGCACGATCTTTTTGAAGGTGCGCTTTTGCATGATGTGCCGTTATACACTCGGTACTTTGTCACTGAAAACGGCTGGTTCACATATGAATATCTTAACAAGAGGATTTATACCATGAAATACAGTGTTCATGACTTGCGAAATAAGCCAGCCGAAATGCCTAGCGAAGGTTACACACTTAGAGGACATTCATCGCGGAATCGGACACTAACATGACTGCTTCGTGTACTTGTAGGTATGAAAGTAGTCAACACAAGCGACCCGGTCTCGGAACTATTTCTCAAGATCGGGGTGACGACTGATCTCATGGCACCTACTATAACTCCTGCTCAAGTAGCATACTTGAACGTTTTGACTAAAGACCACATAGCGTCCTGAAGCCGCATTTTTTTTCCACTAACAAAGTGTGGGCAAAGCCTCTTGATATGTTGCATTAGTCGGCTAAGTCGCTTGTTTCGAGCACTTCGTCATGCCTGGACCACGAGATTCGAAGTAAGGCACCAGTATTTTAAACAGTGCATGCGAAAGGGGTTGCAGTTTGGGCGAGTTGGTATTTCAGGACTTTGAGCGGTCACCCTGTTCTCCATTGCTTTTCATTACCCGTTCCACTTTCCTTTCTTCCTCATTCTGAGCTGCGCTACAAACCTAAAAAAGTGCATGCGAAGTATGAGAAACTTTAAAAAAAGTTTACAGACACCAAACGAGCAGCGTGAGCTGTATCCGTAATTCCTGGCAGCACTAGGTTTATTTCACATTCCTGCAGAGTACCCGGATGTGAGCCAGAATCAGGAGTCAACTGTTTTAAACAATTTGAGGCATGTTCAAATACATCACAACGGTGTTCTAAAGAAAGCTACTGCCGATGGGTGTTTGTATGCGGTGAAGAACTACATTCTTATTTGAGGAACATGGTCTGATGCAATTTTTGGATTATTAATTGCCAAGGTTAAAGCCGGCTTTTGGTGGTGTGTGTTCAAGCCACTCTCGCTCTAGCTTTCTCTATGTGTGAATTAGGAAATGCATTTTGTGAATCAGTGCTAGGCTCCCCTTTCATTTACTGGAGAGGACGCGATACCAGACTTATTTAATTGGTCAAGCCCCTGTGATAAGGCCAAGTATTTCTTTTCCAGAACAGCTCTCAGTTTTAAACCAAGCCCGGCACTTTGAGGCCTTTTCAGGATAAATGTTGCCGTCAATTGCTATATTAAATTGTAATCCACTATTGTTTCGTGATGCTTGGTCACTCTCCTTCAATGCAACGTTGACTTTTCTGGATTTTCTAAAGCCTTGCTGCAGCATTTTCAGGCATCAAGATTATGAATTAGTTACTCGATGACAATTGTTTCAATGCAAGTTATTATGATGTGATTGCAGTTTTTTTAAATGACTATTGCTTCCATGTTGTAACATAGTTGTGGGTTAAGTTGTGTACCCTTAGGTAAGTTTAAAGCATGTAAATGTCAATGCACTGAGGCTAGAGAGACGGTTTGCTTCTCTACTTTTCATAAAGATGAAGCTGTTTCATAATGCAAGCATTACATAAGCTTTGGAAGCCTGAATGGTTGTCTGCAAGAGATTGAAGACTGGTTGCCTTCGATGTATCGCAACATGTTTTTCACCAACATGCAGACACGAAGATCTACATGTTTAAAATAATTTGTGGACATGGGTTTGATCAGGCATGAAAAGTGCGTAGCCCAGTTATTTTATATGTGGGACTTAGATTGCACAACTGGTGGGGCATCTGTCACGAAGCATCCCTATTGTGCCTACTTTTAGCTTGCTTTTAAGCTTTCACGTACTAAGCATCATTCTGCAAATGTTTTTCGTGTACGCAGTCAGTGCTGACTTACATTTGCACTGCATATCTCACAAGCGCCGACAGAAACCACCGAATACTGGAAAATTTATATTCTCTATAAACTTGTGAATACTCACTGATCTTTCTCAGTTTTTTAAGCTTGAGTCCAAAAGAGCGGAATGTGTGTGCATATAGCAAGCGCCACTATTTCGACCTTATTTTAATATTTGCTATGCGAAAACGAGGGTGTATAATTTTTAAAGAACCATCGTGAATGAAATGTTTTATTTTATAGGATTCTGAAAAGGCGTCTTGCCAGGTCATAGCAAATTATGGTTATACGCTCTATATTCTTAGGTGCCCTCTAGGGAGCGTTCTACCGCAAGCATTTTTCTAATTGGTTCATTAATAGCCTAGATATAAATATTTCAGTGCCGCGAACCCGTTTCTTTATATCGCGAGCACCACCGCCAACCTAACACTCTCACCACTTACCCCCGCCTAGCCTCCACAAGCGAAATTCTTTCCCTGCCTTCTCCCATACAGATGCCACAGGATCGCATGATGCATAAGGCAAGGACGTCGCCTTCTTTGTTCTTTCTCGCTTCTCTTCTTTTCTTTTTTTTTTTTTTTTTTGCTCCGCGGCGCCCTTCTGCTGACGATCTCTCGCGCGAGCTGTTGCGTTTGTTTTGTTTGTTGCAGCGTACGGTTTTGCGCGCTGTGCACTAGAATACCTCACTAAAGGTATAAGTCAGTGCTACAGGAACACTGAGGCGGACACAAGCAGATCACAAAGCATGATTGCACGCTGAAACACGGTAGAAAATGGCATAGTTTTCCTGTCTGCCTGTGCGACTGCACGACATGGGAATACGCAGACGAAAGTACGTACATTACTGATGTTGCCTTGAATAAATAAGTCTTAGATTAACGTGCCGCCATGAGGTACGTTAAAGCACTACCATGTACGAAGGCGCACTTGTGCAATATGTGTCGACTCTCCCGCCAGTAGCGCAGTTCTCGCAAGAAGGCCAAACGGCGTTTGGTTTGAAACCTAAGCTTTTTCCGCGGCGCGCAGGGATGTAATACTTAGCAGACACAATGGTTAAAGCGCATTGTATGCACTGCGCTTCTCAGCTCAATATGGCCAAATTTGGTGAGGAGCCCTTGAAAGTGCAAGGGCCCTAAAAGAGCAGGAACGATGCATTCATACTAGGACAATTAAGAAGTGTTTTCTTGATTGGTGCACCGCCTTGGTTTACGTGGATCAGTAAAATTAAGCTACTACGGCTGAAGTTGCTCAACAATTATATAATTTGAATCAAAACGTTACCATAGTGTACCGACGGAAAATAAGGCTCTTTGGATGTCTTGTGTGTCATTACTCTTGTGCTTCTTAACTTTTCTCGCTAGCATTCATTCAGCCTTAAGCATTTATTATGAGTTTGCTGAAAGTTGGCAAATGCTTTATCTTTTTTGTTTGTTTTGCATGTTGCTTGTTATCTGGGTAATATTAGTTGGCATGTAGAACTGCCTACTTGATTGAAACAGGGGTGTGACAGCTGTGGTACTTGCATCATTTGATACAAGTGTGAATTTCTCTATCCTGTGTCAAAAGGAGAAAGTTCCCCTAAATTAGGCCATGCTACAATTAAAATATATTTGCTAACGGCTGCCTTAAAGGACATGTCTTTAATACAAGGGACGGAGAAAGGCGGGTTGTTCCTCTTGCATACATTCTGGGAAAACATTAGACTGCAATTGCTCTGCCGAAAGGTACGGCAACTACGTAGTGGTGATCCGATAGGTTTAATATGACTCTCTGACAGCAAAACACTGCCAGACAAAGTCACAATTTACTGTGGTAGAAATATCATCATAGACGATTTATGTGTTGTTGTGCTTGATCGCCTACATCTTTCATTCGGCACGCTGCAACGCTACGCGTCGCACAGTATCATTTTTCAGGCAGAGGTCGCAAGGCACAGCAAAACAGCTTGATTTGGGAATTTCTTTGGAGCACTTGAGCTCTGCCCTGCAAGTGCGCACATACTGGTCAATAGCCTACAGCATATGCCATACTGTAGTACTTGAATTGGATTGGAAAAACTTTATTAAATGTCCTGCACGACGCACGTGAGCGCGCAGTGGGCGTCTCCCACCCACTGCGCGCTGATGTGCGTAGTCCGAAAGAATGTACCGTATTTTTTCGGACTACAGTCTTCCCCTGATGTAGATACCACAGGGGCCATTTAGGGTCTAAATTAATGTTTTTTTAGATAATCCGCCCCTTCTGTATAGTCCGTAGAAACGAACCTGTACAGAGTAGAGAAACCAAGGTTTTGTAGATGACCATTAAGAGTCTGCGTAGTTGTCAACTGGTAATAGGCATAGTTGTGAGTGAGAGAACCTATCAAACTTAGTCTCAACAGGGCTGTCGGAACAAAACATGTCGAGCATGTCAGATTCAAAGTCCGCCTCGTGAATGTATTTATTTTTTCCAGAATCAATGTCTTCATCACCTCCAGTTCTCTACCCGAGTTCCATGAAACCTTTAACATTTCCTTAAAATGGGGCGGCATCCTGCGAGTAAGCGGCCAACGAACAGGGCGAGTCAAAAACATCTCTTTTGATTTCGCACTGGCTTTGCAAGTGCTAGTCCTACTGAAAAGCAGCACCCTGCATGGTGTTCCTAAATCAATGACGACACGCCAGCAGATGGGCGGCTGCACTTTCCGTGCTACGTATTCAGGGCTACTAGTATTAAAAATCTTATTAACTACAATGGACGCATAGCATCTGTGCATGCAAGAACTGCAGGTGCTAGGTTGCTACAGCAATTGCGCCACAGTGGTTGTTGAACATTGCTGATATCGCGAAGTATGTGCACTGGCGATGCAGTACTGATGTGAGATAGTTTTGGTTAGCTCTATTGCACAAGGGCTATGCATAGAAGAAAGGCATAAGATTGTTACAGTGTGCTTGCAAATGAGCTGTAAATTCACATGTCTTTGAGTTGAGGCGCATAAAATTCTTGCATGCAGTTCATAAATGCTAACACTAATATGCTGGATGTAGGATGAGTTTTTGCTGCCACATGAGCTCTAAGATCTTTATTCACCCAAATTTAACTTTTGTCGTTGCCATACTGTACCAAAATGAAAATTTGCCGAAGGTTAATTGCTGACACATATTTCTGCATGAAAGATTGCTAACATACATGTTTTGGCTGTCCCACTCCTGATGGAATCTCAACTTGTGCAAGAACAGTGTTTGGCTTGATTTAGCACACTTGTCAGAGTTCAGTTGCTTCATGAGAACGAAGCTTGCTTTCCCTCGCTGTATTTATTCCGTTTTTTGTTGTTTTGTTTAGCTTGCCGTATATTCAGATTCAAATGCATTCTGATGTAGTGCTATTATTAGTTGGTGTATTTTTGCCATTCATATATGTATATATAGGTGCAACCTTACTTTTCTAATGATAAAAGCAGGCAAGTTGACCTATTGTGCGCAACACGTTCGTGGAAATGCTGGAAACAAATTTTTTTGTTGTTTTTTAGCTTTCCACTAAGTCTACTGTGACACTTTATACAGTAAACACAGTAGATGCCCGATTGCATGAATCATTCAAGCAGAAGTGTTTAATCACATACTGCATCAAGATAACAGCAATGGTTCTAATAAAACTGTGGAATGCTGACCACACCATCAAAAGGTGGCTCAGGCTAGCTCTTTGGAAGAGGCGCTCGCGCAGGCAAAATAAAAGGGCATCTGCAATTGAAGAAATGCAAAAGTAAAGCACAAATATTATTTCACAAAGCACAACCTTCCTTTGAGGTACTTTGTCATTTATGTTAAAGGAGACCAAGCAGCACTAGGGTTGAGTTGGAAGTCAGCGCTTTGTTCCTTTATCTGGCCGGCTCGGCTTATTTCTTCCTTTGTATGTTGCGCTGTACCAGTTCCAGAAAGCAGCACTGAGTGACGAAGACATAAAAACAGAGTAACAGAACTTGTCAACTGAAGTTTATTTATGGAAAACGGCAATCGATTTTTGTGAATAGATTTCAACTAGTAGTTGTTATCGTTGTCATAGCTGTCACCTTGTCATCGCGTTCCTTTCATAAGAGTTTTGCGCGCCTGCTTCCCTTTATTATTTCACCAAGATAGAACTAGATGAATTAGTGTAAGGAAGCTCTTGCTAGCTGTCTTCAGATGTCCAAAGAATTGTTTTTATTCTTAAGGAAGAAAATTTCACTCACCATTCTAATTCACTTTGTTAAGTTGGTGCCATTGCTATGGGGGATTCTGGAATTGCCATGGTCTGAAAAGCTGGTCGGCGACTTACACTATGTTCTTTTTTAGAGCGCAGCTCTTTGGCGTCCGTTCCTGGGTTTCGCGTCGTCGTCGGCGTTGTCGTCGGCCTCGTAACCAGCTCCGCCCCCCTTTCATCCCCCCAGCGCTAGCAGCGACCGACTGATACCGCTGGATGCCGCTGACGCCGCTAGAGAGTCAAGATAACGTGACTGCATAGAACACCGTCGCCGCCATGCAGAAAGAGGAGGAAAGGGTCCCCCCCCCCCTGTTCTTGTGTGGCGGATAGGGTGCTCTTCAGTTGCCGACGCGCCGGTTATTTCACGTAGGCCCCGGCACGTCGACGAATACGTGACCACCTTCCCACGGCTAGACCTGGTTCTTAGCGCTGCGGAAGCGAGGGTATCATATTGTTTGTGTCGGCATCGGCGGCGTTGTCCCTGAAACCAACTCCGCAGCTGGGGTTGACTCACTATCGGCGTCAGCGGCATCAGTCAGTCGCTGCTATCTCTTCCCTCCTCCCTTTATCCTGTTGTCCGCTTGCTGCGCGCGCTTCTGCCCCCATCGTTTGCCGCTGGGTGTACACGCCGCCCCCCTCCCCCCTCTTCCTGCGAGTCTCCGTTTGTCAAAGCGCCGGCTCGAACTTAATTCCTTTCTTCGCTCCTCCTCCAATGCAACCCCTGTGCGGTGGCAATCAGAGAGCCAGATCGGTGGCGGCGGATCTGTATATGTGCACCGCCCGAGCCGAAATTGCCGCTGCCGTTCGCCACTGCGAAATTATCTGCCAGTTCTTTCTGAGCCATGAGCGAGACGACCGATGGAAGTCCTCCGTCTGCCGCTGCTGCTGCTGCTGCTAAACGGGCTGCCAGAGCAGAGGCCCAGCGCCGTCGCCGTCAGAATCCAGAGGTGCGTGCCGCCGAAGCAGAAGCTTACCGTCGCCGCCGTCGAGATGATCCAGGAGTACGCGTCGCCGAAGCAGAGGCTAAGCGCCGCCGCCGAGAAGACCCTGCCGTTCGCGCCGCCGAAGCGGAGGCTCATCGCCGCCGTCGAGAGCAACCAGCAGTAAGCGAGGCTGAAGCAGAAGCTCATCGCCGCCGCCGAGAAGACCCTGCAGTTCGCGCCGCCGAAGCGGAGGCTCATCGCCGCCGTCGAGAGCAACCAGCAGTAAGCGAGGCTGAAGCAGAAGCTCATCGCCGTCGCAGAGAAGACTCTACCGTTCGCGCGGCCGAGGCCGAGGCCAAACGCAAACAAAGGCTCGCAAACGGTGAAACAGCTTATTTGCTGCGCTCAAATTTCGCATTAGGAAGTAACGTAATCGTCTGTAATTTTTTATGTTTCCTTGTCTGCATAATTTGAAAAACACAGGTACTCGTACAGTGAGGTTAAAATGTAAGCAAATTTAAAATGATGCAAACATCGCCGTCGTATGCTTGGATTCTTCGTTAGGAACACAAGTTTGGTTTACACGTTTTGCACATGTGCAGCCTTATTAATTAAATTGGTATTGGCTCACTAAATGTTCCCGAAATTCGCGATAATCAATCTGTATCAATTAAGACACAATGTAGTCTATTTTACCGTTAAAATTACCTTAACTCGAAAGCAGATACGGTTGAAATCCATGGTGACGCGATACGCTGGCGCGTGAACTTCAAGGTAGCATCGCCACCTGCGTTCTTTCGCGTTTACGGCTCATCAGGCCTCTTGTTGCAAGAGCGTGACCTTTTTTGTATTCAGAAGGACGACTTTTAAGAGAGGTAAAATCATTCTTTTTTTCATCATCATCAGTCTACTATGTCCCCTGCAGGGCGAAAGTCGCTCCCGGTGATCTCCAAGTACATCTGCCCTGCGTTAGCTGATTGCAAGTTGAGCCTCCAAATTTGTTAATTTTCTGCCGTTCTCGACTGAACTATCCTTACTTTGGCACCCATTCAGTAACTCTAATGCTCCACTAGTTATCTGCCCTATCTTATGACTCGAAGTCAGAAAGACTCCACGAATGGATACGACAAATTCAGACGGAATTCCGTGCGACAACGAAAAGCATCGACACGTCACCAGAGTACTCCGATGTCGACAAACAGCTATTACACCTTTGGGAGGCTCGCCATAGCGTGCAAAACAGGTGGAAAAAGCAGAAACACAATCACAAGCTCAGGCAGCGGATAGCCGCCATAAGAGCCCAGCCGGGAAGTTACGCTACCGAACTAACTTGAAACAATTGGACGAACCAATGCAATAAAGTGCAGGGTACATTGGGCACCGTCTAAACGTGCGTACTGCTTAGAAATTTCTTCGACCCCTATCAAACCCAACCAATAAGCAGCCAAACCCTTCAGAAAATTTTGAGGCAGACACCTGGGGATAACCAGGCCATAATAGAACAGCTAAAAGACACATATGTACAGGCCCCACACCAGCTTACATAGAATATCCGTATGCGGAGCCTTCGAAATTAGACAATGACATCAACAACAGTAAGTTAGAACGGCACTGCATCGAATAGTCGGCAACAACGCCAGGGAGCAGACGGCATACAGTAAGGGCTTTAAGAACCTCGACGACAGATCGATAAATGAACTAATGGATTACTTTCAATACCACTGGCTAGAGGGCATGCTGCCGCAAGAATGACGGCACGCCGATATTACAATGATGCCAAAACCAGGCGTGCAGCCATCTCTAACTGAGACCGCTCTCGCTAACATTCTCCATAGAAAAGTTATTCGAAAACGTCGTCCTGGCTGTTTCAACCGTGCATAGAAGAGCATGCCTTATTGCGGCACACAATGTGCGGTTTCCGACCGGAGCTATCCACTCAAGACGTGCTGCTCCAAATTAAGAAAGAGATAATTGACCGAATCAGCACCCAACTAACGAAAGCCATCCTTTCATTAGGCCTCAAAGGTGCGTTTGATCTCATATTCACCAATCTACCGGCAACGAAATGTGGCAGATGGCTATGTAATTACGCCGGGGCATTTCTAAAAGATTGCACTGCAACAATAGGTATAAGACATATACTTTCGCACTCATGCGGGAAAAGGCACGCCACAGGCGTCAGTCCTCTCCCCCGTGCCAGTTAACGTAGCTATGAGATGACTACCTCCACTACTGCATGTCATACCGGATAATTAGGCATGCGCTTTATGCTGATGACATCACTATCCGGGCCGCCAGTGCCTGAGATAGTGTAATAGAGGGTGCAGTAGAAGCAACAGTGGATGTCACCAAGCATTACGCGCGAGCAGGAGGACTTACGTGCTTAGCTCAAAAATTAGAACTGCTTATAGTAAAAAAAAAAACTCCAAAGGAAACATCACCTACCGCTTGACAACACGGTGACTATCGACTGTGAACCAGTCAATGAGGTAAACAAATATGGTTAATGGGACTCCACATCCAAGCCAACGCGAATGCGACATATACCCGGACGCTGTAGAAAAAAACAAACAATTTAAAATCTGGTAGTCCACATGAACTGTAGGGTCACCCACCACCGTCGCGGCATAAAAGAATCCGACGTCATGTGCATCAAGCACGCGTTAATTGTAAGCCGTATTACCTTTCACGCACCTTACCGCCGACTCACCCAAATAAACAAACAAACCAGCTAGACATCCGCTTAAGCACCGTGGGGCGAACGGTGACAGGCCTTCATATACACCTCGACATTCAAAATATTGGCGTATTAGTTCTGTGGAAACCCGCAAGGTGGAGAGCAGTAATTAATTAGGGAAAAATGAGACACCCACCCATTCGTAGTAATTGCTACAAAGGAAACCTATACCGGTTCTTCGAAAGAAAAGCCTCGCAATTCTTTTCGAATTATTGGCCGACCTAAACCGAACCCATTTGGTGTGTGCGCCAAGTGTGTTCGCCTCACAACTTAAGAAATATTCACCCTGGTCCGTAACGCGAACCCGGGACCACGGCCTTCCCGGTGCAGCCGCTGCACCATCTGAACTAACCAGGCGGCTATCAGATGGCAATGCGAAGTATTATGACGGTATTATCAGCCACAATACGGTCCGACAACTGCACGAAAGCGGAAGAATGTGCTATAGCTCTCGCCATCAGCCTTCAGCCCCCAAGTAAGATAATGTATATTATTTTAAGTTGCCAGCAAACATGTTGAAAGTACGCACAAGGCCGGATTTTCCCGATGGCTTGCTACACAAGAGCCAACATATCTCACTAGTTCACCTAGTTTGGACACCCGGACATGCGTCTCTCCCTGGCAATGAGCACGTCCATGCGACAGCCCGAGGCCTCACCCTCTGGGCGCCAGTAGAAGGCCAGTTCAACCCAGACAAGGTGACAAAGACACCACTTACATACACGCATGTACTACACACTATCCTGTAGAACGTTTCCTCCCCCACACAATAAACTAAACCGTGCAGTTGCAGCCGCTTGGCGCCAGCTCCAAACTAGTATGTTCCCTAGGCTCGCTCTCCGTCACACCTTTTACCCTACCCAGTATCCCGACAAATGTCCTTCCTGTGGAGGACACCCAAACCTACACCTTTCTACGTGGGACTGCTCCAAACCAGCTGGACTTCGTACAATATCCAACACCTCCCCATCCCCGTGGGAAGCCGCTCTTTCCAGCACAGCCTTTGACGACCATCGATGCCTGTTTGATTGGGCCAGCCACAGTCCAGCAGTAAGTGGGGCTCTGTACTGACGGTCCACCCTCTGGGACTTCATTACAAAATAACAAATAAAATTTTCTGCTAGTACTGTCTTCCTATGCATTGCATGGCCATCCCTACTACATTTCTTTCTATCAATGTCAACTAGAACATCTGCTATCTCCGCTTGCTGTCGGATCCATACCGCTCTCTCCCGGTCTCTTGAAGTGGAGCCTAACCTATATCGTTCCATTGCTCCTGGCAAGGTCTTTCACTTGCTCTCAAAAATCTTTGTTAACCTCCAAGTTTCTGCTCCACATGGTATTACCCGTAGAATGCAATGATTGTACTTTTCGTTGCAGTGACACCGGTAAGCCCTCGACCATGATTTTATATGCTTCTCGTATGTCCTGCAGCCCATTTTTATTCTTCTATAAATTTCCTTCTCATAATCAGGATCTACTGTGAGAAAATGAAATATACAAGCATACTCTTCCCGGTTCTGCGGAATGGGCGCCCCCATTCCATTCCAATATTAGTTCTTAGAATTAGAACTTGCCACAATTCCATTCCTTTTAATTCCTCGGAATGAAAAAAATTTTGCCCATTTCCACTCCGGGAATGGCCGGGCAGTTAAGTTCCATTCTTGTATTTTCTCAAGGTAGGAGAGGCATCTTGGTAGTTTTATCGAGTTACCGATGGACGCACCATAAAGCTGATGTCATCAGACGCGTTAAGAACTGCGAAAATAGGCAAAACACGTCTCCAAGGTCGAGGAATAATAGCTTGGTGACATATATCGTGCAGTGTAACCAGCCTGCCAATTCCCATATGGCCAGTTTTCCCGCTACTTATAGTATTTGCATGGTCAGTAGGCTTTAGCGGTGGGTGATCTTTTAATATTGTTTAAGCTTAAGTGTGTTAATGCTAAAATGACGACATAGCGTATGTGTGCTTAGGTGTAATTGTGATTTTTAAATGCTGCAGTGAAGGTCGCAAGCACTGCTCGGTGCAAACAAGAAGCTTTAATTTGGTTTTATTCATCGAAATTTTGCAACAAAATGTCACGAAGTAAATGGGCGCTTCGCCATTTCGTTTTGAAAACTCGAAGTTTAAATAACGGCTGCTTGGACGGTTCGTTCAAAGAAAGTGCGATGAAACAATTGCCTTCTACATAGCTATGTGTCGCGCTTGACCAACATGAGCTGCTTAAAAAAGGTGCTTGACAGCCGATTTCGCGTCGCTGTCATTATCACGGATGCCGTAGAAAACACGCGTTCCACTTCAACTGATGTCGCATTCCCAGTAAAAACTACCCATGCAAGGCCGAAAAGCAAGGGAAAGCAGCTAGCGTTCGCTTTCCGATAGGTCGGCGGCTTAACTTTGTCTGCGCAAGTTCGCATTGTAAGGTAAAGAGACATTTCCCCTGCAATAGATGCAGGCATATTGTCTTGGTGGGCATTTTCATTTTAACTGATGTTCTTAAAGATCAGTCTGCTGGACCCTGCTTCAGAGCCTGCATTCGCGACGGTCCGGTCGCTGGCCTGCCCTAACAAAAGAGGCGCCCTGGCCAGCACAGCAGAACGCATCTGCTCGGTGGTTGCAGCTGAACACCAAGAAGACTTAAACAGTGGGTCTAGGAGGGCGCCCATCAAAAGTGAGAGAGAAAGCGAGAGAGGGCCAGTTTACGTGCATGCGAACAGCTTCTCCTGGCTAGGCTGTAGTGCTTTAGCCGCTTCCTTGCAAAGAAGTGTGCCTTTGCTTCGGATTTCTACAAGGGATACTTCGATATTCCATAACGCGGGAATCAAAAGCCCAGTTGCCTCGTCCCTTTTCTGCAGCAAGTCAGTGGCTTACAGAAGCTCAGTCAAGTCTGTCGCCAGCCTCATTTCATATTTAGACAGCTTAGCCTTCTTGAACGCGTGCAGAGTTTCTTTCAGGCCTTGACTCGAAAAAGTGGGAACGAGCTTTTTTATCATTCGCAGCTACGAGTTCCACCTCGTCGCGTTGTGAGATTCCAAATGCAGGCCGACCACATTCAACACTTCTTCCGTGTCGGCGGTACACTTGGGCCTAATAATAAATAAAGCAAAGACGACAATTAGTGAATATTGCCACTGCAAGTACAGGTACAAACATGCTTTGAAATAGAGTTTGAGAAAGAGAATGATTACATACGTAATCGCGCGATACTGCACTCAACAACACACTGACACTTTTCAAGACGGCATTAGACAAAATAAAGTGGTGACAGACAGCCGTTTCCTCTATCCCTATTATAAATTTAATGCACATTAATACATAGGGTCCACCTTCCTACGCTTTAGGAATAAATGTCGTGCTTGTAGTGCCATGGCTACGGCACTACTACGGCTAGTAATATTTTATTAAAATGGGCTTCGTAATTCAAATAAGCTTACTAGCAGGAGATCGCCGCCTCGCTGACTAGTCTCATATGCCGGGAAACTGTGTTTACGGGCAGAGTGATTTGTACTAGAAGGAGTGACGTAAGCATGATTTCCTTTTCCCGGGAGGGGGGGGGGGGTGGACTACAAAAGAAAATGACAGGAAGATTACTAAAGCAGAAAAATAGCAAGGAGCACAAAATGGAATAACAGAAAAATAGCGTGAACAAGGAATCAACCAAATCGAAGTCTTCAAAATGTAAATTTGGGACACCGTGTGCGTTCTTTGCATGTTGTGCCAGTTTTGTTTTTGTTTGTCTTTAGAGTTGTTTCAGACCGGCTGACTGACGTTGTGAGAGCAGACCTCGAAGTCGCACCAGCTTGGTGCCTGGCGTCCGGCAGAAAAAAGAATACCGAGCCGCTATTTAACAAGGAGCTGAGTTCGCGATCAACTCGGTCATGGCGGGAAGTGTACCACGAATCTCTAACATGAAAAAGCGAAGCACGCTTGAAAATTCGGCTAAACACGAGCTAGAAATCGTTGCATAACAAGGCTTTACTGTCAATGTACTAATATATTGTCACGTGGTGGTGACGTTGAAGAAAGAACACAGTAGCAATACTGTGAACAAGAAAACTAACTTTTATTGGGCGAACCTGTGCCCACAAAACAGGCTACACTTATAGCGCAACGATAGCGGCGAACACGCTCGGCGATCGTCGAAAATCTGCTCAGCGGGTCAAGCGCGTCGGCTTTTATAGAGCAGTCGTCGAATGTTCCAGACTAATCGTTTGGACCCGCGTGCTTTCCACAAAGTTCTACACCATTCGCGCCACGCGATGAAATCAGATAACACAAGGTTCGGCGACAACAGACAGCCGGGTAGAAGCATCGATAACTTTCCAGAAACGTCGGATACATGCAGGCGCGTCCCGCGCTGTGCGATTGCATTTGTTAAGCGGCGAAACGTGGTCGCCCGATAAAGATAAGTACACGTATCAATATATACTAGTACATTTGACATGAATAAACTTCTCACGTGAACCTTCTTTTTGTCCGGTTTCCTTTTATCTGTTGGGCATATCCACGCTTGAAGCCCCTTCGAACGCCAGAGACATTTCGAACAGTAAAAACGTCGCGAGCAACCCTACAAAGTAGATACGGGCTGCTTGCCAAATAGCCCTAAAGAGGCCCTTGAGAATTAAGTAGCCCTCCTTTCAAGGGAAAGGAGACTTAGTGAGGCGTGTGACCGATCAGCTGTTGAGTCACTATTCGAGGCCTAAGAGGGGGGAGATACGCAGCATAGCTGCACAAAATTGTTCCTGCCTATCTTCTCTCTCTTGTATCGAGGAAGCTAGTTGGCGGGCTCCGGGGACGGAGTTACGACTCATTTTTTCAGCTGCTCGAAAACAGAATTAAAATGTGGATCGTGGCAAGTGATCTGCTTCACCGTTTGCTGGAACTTCAAGCAGGAACTCAAAAAGGTGGCCTTATGCCTGTGCCAACTGGAAGCCAGTACGTAGATTCGGGCCCCCAACCAACACGAAAGACAAATTAGAATTTCTGAAAAGCGAAGGAAAGAACACAAAAGATAATAACACACCACTCGTGACACAATCCATACATGACACTTACACCAAACCAATGACATTTATCCACACTGATGGATTTCCGCACACATCCAAAGTAAAGGAGGAGTGGCCGTCGCATTATGTGAAGCTTTTCTTCTACAAGCACGCCGGCAAAATTCTTTGGAAGAACGTGAAGGTATCAAATTATTTCATGTGTTGCAACGTATGTATTACTTTAAATAAAATAAAATATTGTAAAGTGGAATCACGCATGATTTTTAAACTATGCAATGTTCCTCTTAAGTCCCTAAGTGCAATTTATGGCAACGCAAAATGATTCATATCTCAAAAACCATCTCAATTTCACAGGAGTAGTTCAGAAATTGGCTTCTAAATGCCTAGTTTCGTAAGCTGGTTCCTAGTTGAAAAGCTGATTCCGTGTAAATAGAGTAGATAAATGTAAGACTCACCACATGCACAGTATCGCTGCCACTGTCATGATGCCGGTAGTCAAGGCCCCTTTCTTACTGTATTAAGCTCGAAGTAACCTTGACAACAATGCCAAGGGGAGCATCACTGTGAATTTTTCCAGATAATAACTGAAAGATTAGGCGGAGACTTTTCTCACCTTATTTATTCATTTTGAGCAGATTTGCAGTCGTACAAAAACTACATGCTGCTTGTGTTAGTTGTCCAATCCGTAAAATGGTTCTGTGATACTCTCTCACAGTGGCATAATGTTTTCAATAAGTAGACATGTTTTATCAAAATTAGTGATCTGATAATTGTTTCTTTAATTTGACTATTATGACAGGACACCTTTCAAGAAAAAGTATCTGCGTGTGCGCCACAGCTCATGCATTTGATGGGGTCGACTCCAAGGAAGGACAGCATGTGCGTTGTGGTGCATGTTCAGGATGCTAAAAAAGAAAATTAGGAAGCACTACAGCTGGCAGTACTTCCCCTTCTGTGTGACCACATCAAAGACCAGAAAAAGTGCATTTTCCAAATCTTTGACATAGGTTGCATTCGTGCATCGTTTTTCGCAAAAGAGATGCGAATGTGATAAACTGAGAATAGTTGTTGTTGAGAAGTGTGAAAATGAGTGTTCCTGTTTCGAAGTCTCAATCTGTCTTGTAGTCATTTATTATTTTTCCTGCGCTACTGTCAAATCGGCTTGCGTATTTCGATTAGCAGTTAAGCATAGCCGTTCTTCCAGTCTCGATTTTAGGCGAGCATCACTTTAATGAGTGTATATGGGTTTCATTCTAGCCTGTTTTTTTAATTACGCATTACTACTCCTCGGCACACAGCTCTACACTAACTTGGTGTGTCCTATTTGTTCCAAGCTTCATAATGACTCCTTTTTCGTGGCCCTATGAGAACTAGAAGACTTCGATTTGTATAATTTATCAGACGGAAGTAATCACATACCAAGATTCTACGTATCTTAAAATTTATCAGTACTCGCCAAAGAACTTCTCTTTTAAAAGGGAACTGTGTAGAACGGCATATCTAATGGTTGATATTTTGTGAGGAGAGCAGCTGCATCTAGGATTACTTGGGTCAGTGCTGCGTGTGTACACGGGGCCCTCTTGTTCGTCCAGGAGGGTACCAGTCTTGTGGGGAGCTTCCTCGCCTACCTTCAGCTTCTATCGTCGTCATACTGGGTAGGTTCCAGTGTAGACATCAATTCCCATTCATCCTTCTAGAAAGACGGTAAATGACCATCAAATCATGATTACACAGCGCAATTTATGAGCAAGTAAAACTGCTACCGGGAGGTGCAGTTGAGAGTTAACCCTATAACTGTCCAGGGCTCGAAAAAGAAAGCTGTCGCACTGTCACTTGCACTTTGTCATGTTGTGCTGCTTCGAGTCATTTCTGTAAGATGGCGACAGCCCAGAAATATTTGTGGACTGCATTCCAGCTCTGTGTACTAATTCTACCGAGCAAGTAAAGCTTATCATGCAAGGTAATATATAGGTGTAGTCAATCTGTATTTCTTTTTAACTTTACAATTTGAGAAAGAAGTTCAGAGCCCTTCAACTTTGTCAAGATGGAAGGCCAGCGATGCTGTATTGCTGAATAGCAATATTAAGTTCTATATGGTTGTTATACTGTATTGGTTGAATAAAGGCGCCAACACATATCTTCCCGTCGTTTCGTCTTTGTTACTCGTTGTTTATAATTACTTTAAATTTGTTACTTTTCGCTTCCTTTTTTATTTGATATTTTCGACCTTTTATACTTTATACATACACACTGAAGTTTCGACATATGTTCTCATAGAATGGGCAACAGCGTTCGTCGTTCCGGCGCAGCGTTTTTGTACACAGCATAACTTCGTTGCTTGTAGCGTCTTTCTAAAATATTTAGTATTGCTTGTCTTCATATTTCATTTTGTTATATTTTGATCGATTTCTGTAATATTTTTTTATGTTATACATATACACTGATGTTTCGACACGTGGGCACCACGTGTGACGAGGCTAGTTTAAGGGCGCGTCAAATGTCCCCGAGACCACAGGAGTATGTTGAATTAGACTTGCACTTTTCTGCACGATCACAAGGATTGGCCCACATGATGATTTATGTTACAGCGTAAGCTGCTATGGGCTGATTCCTATAGGCGTATCGGTTGACTATAGTGTCCGCCGCCACCGCTGGTGTCCGTAGCAGCTATCGCTGAGAATTCGTCAAATTAAAAACACGGTTGGCATACCTGTTTAGTTCAAGCAGGCTAGGTGATCGAAGAGAATGCGATTAGATCATGATCATCATCATCACTAGCATCGTATCGTGCCAATTGACAGGCGATGTGATATGCGCAGCTGGTACCGTCATCGATACGTTCAAACTTTTCATTCGGCTCCGTTGCATTCCACCAGGCGCCCCGGCATTTAGTAGTTGCATGTGGGTGTTGCATGCTGCACGCAGCTGGACCAACTCAAGCAGGCTAGGTAAACACCCCGTTTCGAAGGGTATGCGAATAAACCCTCATTATTATCGTCAACAGCAACGTACCTTGCCAGGGCTAAAGGGATGCGATATGTGCGTGATGTAGTCGGTATACCTGTGTTTACTCTTCGGTACATGTTATGGCGCCTCTTCGCAAGGTGCGAAGCAGGCCGCTGTGCAGAGATCAGGACAATCCGCAGCGCAAGCCATAACTTTCCGTCAACGCCTGACAGACGGTTCAGTTCTTTGTCGAGAAAACGACGCGAAGAGACTTTTCCGTGAACACCCTGTAGTGCGCGGTGCCGAAAATAGAGCTCTTATAGAACCGCTCCTCCAGCTTATGTTATGACTGTGCTGTGTGTACCGCGTAAGCCTGTGACGTTTCTTTTTCAACATATCCAACGCATTTTTTCCACATCGTAGCCACAGACAGCTTCACTGTAAAATGAAGAATAGAGAATTTCAGCTTATTGGACGCTAGACACGCTTAAGTGTTGGGGGACGCAAGGAATAAGCTTGCTCTATGCCTACACAATGAGATCAACACAACAGGTAAACACCCCTTTGAAGATACATGTGACTGTGACAAAGCGCAATGGTGTGCCAGTTGAAACTGCCATCAAACAAAAGTATTGAGCAATGCTGAAACCACACCCACTAAAGTGGTAAGAGACTGCATCCAACGTACCTATTTTAATTGAATTTTTTTTAATTAGGGGTCTCTTGCAGATAAGGCATCTGAACAAACTGACCTGATTTTAGACCTGCTACATGCATACAATGCTCTCATATATAAATAACTGGCAATAATAATTTTAACAGGCGTTTAGAAACTTGACAGTGTAATGAAGATGCATGACTACAAAAGTTGTATCCCCCTCGTACTTGATAAAAAGGTGTAAGTACGACACTTGTTCCTTTTTTCACTTTTTGCATTAGTGAACGTCCGGGAACCCCAAACCCACAAAAAGAAACATACTGCTGTGTTAATAGCGTTATGAATAATGTTTTGTGAAAGCTTGTTTACAGACAAGTTGCGGTCTTGTTTCTGGAGGTTGATCTGTATCATGCAGAATAACATGGAAAGTGTTCACATGGGAGCATGACATTACATCATAATGTTCCTTTCAGTTGACTCTCTTGCCCTACAAGTCGCTGCTCACTGTGACGAGTGATTGAGTAGCAATGTCTGTGTGATTTTCATCGCAATTTCGTCGTATGCCACCTGCACTACATCTAATTCTTCAGTTCATGTCAAATAAGTGTGATCTTTAAAACTCAATTCTAGCTCGACACCTTTGTAAAAACCTGCCTTTAAATAAATCAATGATATACCTCAAATTTTAAAAGGAAATGCTTATCTACATTGTTCAAAGCTTCAACACCATGAAAAAATGACTAAAATGTCACGAAAATTCCATTCATCACCATTTTAGTTTGTGCAATATTTTCAGGCGCTTGCTCTTTGCCAAGCAGTGAGGAAATTTTGCTTCCTTGAGCACGAGACTCTGAACTAGTCCCACGGTTTGTCCAAATGCAGGTGGATATGTCAGGTAGTTTATGTAGTACACCGTGAGCCAAAAAAGGAGAGCCTTTGCCAAGGACGAATCCTGGAGCTCAATAATCTCATCCGGTCTCCCACAATAGAATGCTTTTGTAGACAATCTCCAGAAAACACTTAGACCAGGGACTGCTGCATGTTTGTCAAAAAAGTCTTCCCGAAATGGATATCAAATGAGCATGGAGCATACTCTACACACATGAAATTATTATAGATTGAGCTACAATTTTATTTACTGGTCATTTGTTTGCGAGAACAGCAATTAAAATTTCAATTGGCATGCTCTGTATGTTCTAGTAAGCCATGCATTTGGGTGCAATACATGTAGTAAAGTGTGTTTCAAGAAATTTGTTCCAATGCGATTCAAGATATATACATGTATTTGCAAAACTACTTCAGCAATGGCTGGAGGCATGGCAAAAGAGTTTGCTTTGCAAATCAAACAGTAAGTAACCACACGGACAACTTCCTAACCATAACAGACAGAATTCAACATTGTCCAAACATAGGAGCCAATTACACAGGCAGCAAATCTACATTCATTTCAAGAATAGCAAGAAAATTGTGTTGGTAATTTCTATAGTGTGATGACGTTTGGCTAATTTCACACGCAAAACCTAAACTAAAGGGTACTGGCTGCGCCCTTTTGCAATGCCAAGCGCAACATCTCTGCTACACTTTCCTTATCAGGCAACGAGAAGCAGTATTGTTATCGTCAAGAGGTGACCTTCCTTGTTTCGTTGCTGTGCACTTGCCGAAATAGCTTGCACATCCTCATCCAGAAAAGGAAGGGAAACATGTCGTACATTATTTCAGAGCAATAACCAAAACCTCAGTCAGCCTTAGTGCATACATTCGGTGGTATTTTTATGCCAACCGGCATAGTAGCTGGTTAGCTCAGCGTTATGTTCTTGTAAACAAATACGGTATGTCGATTTTCATTTTTCCAGCATTAATTCAACCTTCTGTATAAATACCTCCCCCCCCCTTTTCGAAGGGCCGGTTTCTTTCCCGCCAAAGGTTGCAGCCATATTTGCAAATCCAGGATGCAAAAAATGGGAATAACACAAAACTGAAAGCCTTACCAACGTTATGAGTGCATGTTTGGCGTGTTTAACCCTCAAGTAGTCATCGATATCCGGAAATTCTATTTCACAATCGCACATTTTGGACACAAGCTCATTGCAAAGCATAGCCGCTCCAACATTCTTGACATTCTATCCTTGAATCGAAGCTCTGTGTCCACAGCGATCATGAAAGCATAAAACAATAGATTTTACAATAGCATCAACACTATTGGTGATACTATAAACTGTTGCTGTTATGAGACATAGACACACGTTCTGTATCCAACCCATGGGTGGACTGACAAAATATATTTCAAGGGCAAAGTCAGACTCGCACTCTAGGAATCCTACTCTGACGACCCCACTTGAACTCAAACTCACCTTAGTTTTAGCAAGCCAAGCTTACTCAGTCTTGCAATTAAATCTAAATCTAAATCAGCCTGTTAGGAAGCAGTAGGCAGTTTGTTAGTGCCTGGCACAATGAAAATTAGTATACAACGGCGTGTCACTTCATTGTCTGTTATTACTTTGCATGCTTGACATAAAACAGTACCAGTCGTTTACGTTTTATGACACAGATAGCCCTGTAAACAGCTTGGCAGGTATGTAAAGCATATGTATCAGCCAGAGAGTGACACTGAGCACTTCACTGAAGAAATTTTAGTGATGTCTTGGGATTACATACAAGATTACATGCATGTGGAGCCAAATGGTCAGTGCCATCCGGTCGCGTACGCATCACGTACTTTATCTTCAGCGGAGGTCAATTATAGTCAGCTGGAAAAAGAGGCGCTCGCTCTAATTTTCGGCGTCAAACGCTTCCACTACTATCTTTTCGGGCATCCATTTGTTCTGGTTACGGACCACAAATCCTTGCAGACAATTTTCGGTTCCAAGACGGGAATACCAACTGTTGCCGCAGTTAGACTGCAACGCTGGGCTTTAGTTCTGTCTGCTTACAATTTTACTTTGAAGTATAAGCCATCGAGTCAAAACGCCGAAGGAGATTGCTTATCTAGATTGCCTCTACCAACTGAAAGTGAAGAATGCTCGGATGACCAGATTTATCTCCTACGCATGCAGTCCTTGCCAATCAACTGTCGTGATGTGGCACGCGAAACGGCCCGAGATCCTATTCTAAACATGGTCATGCAGCACGTAATGAACGGTTGGCCTGAGAACGACGTGAGTGAAGAAATGAAGCCGTTTTTTCACAGACGCTGTGAACTTTCTGCACAGCTAGGATGTCTTCCTCTTGGAATGCGTGTCGTTATCCCTCCGCAACACCAGTCGCAGATGCTCGAAGAATCGCACCAGGGACATCCTGGAATTGTTCGGATGAAAGAACTAGTTCGCAGTTACGTGTGGTGGCCAAGCATCGATCGCGACATTGAGACCCAAGTGTGTTCGTGCAAACCCTGCTTAACTCGACGCGCGATGCCTTGCCCGGGTCCTTTGCACCCGTGGGCCTGGCCAACCAGACCATAGGAACGCCTGCATATCGATTTCGCAGGACCTTTCAAGGGTGCCATGTTCCTGGTTGTGGTCGACGCTCACTGCAAGTGGCCGGAGGTGTGCCAAATGCGAGAGACGTCCGCGGAAAACACAGTAAACCGTCTCCACGAAATCTTCTGCAGGTTTGGTTACCCTGAAGTTGTGGTACCTGACAATGGGCCGCAATTCATCTCGGCTGTGTTATCAAACTACCTTAAGAGCATTGGCACGCGCCATGTAAGGACGTCAGCCTACCATCCGAGCAGTAATGGACAGGCTGAACGATTTGTCCAAATTTTGAAAGCGGCACTGCAGAAAAGTACTGCCGTGAGCTTAAGCACAACGTTGGGCGAGTTTTTGTTGTCTTACAGGAACACCCCACATGCGACCACGGGCGAGGCGCCGGCCACTCTCCTGCTACAGCGTGGACTCCGCACTCTTCTAGATGCCGTCAAGCCGTCGCTGCAGCAGAAGGTTTCGACGCGGCAGTTCGTCCAGACAGTGCATCGCAAGCAGCGCGCACGTGAATTCGCTGTGGGTGAAAGTGTTCTTGTGCGAAATTTCAGACGCGGTGCAAGGTGGTTGCCTGGGATTGCGTTAGGGCGGACTGGACCCGTTTCATACAGACTTCGTGTGGAAACCGGTCGACGTGTGTTTGCCTGGAAGCGCCACCAGAACCACATAATTCAAGCCAGGGAGGTGGACTTTCCTTACATCCCTGAACAGCGAGACGACCCCGAGCAGCCACGACCCGGCAGCCGCGACCCGGTGCAGCAAGCTTCGTCTTCTCTCCCAGCCACGGCAGAGCGGCATTATCCTGCTAGGCAGCGGCGCACTCCAGACCGCTATGTGCCATGAACTACTTTTTACTTCAATGCATGCGCCCGACCTAGAATAATAACGGGGGAGTGTAGTGGCTGCACGTATACCGATAACCGACAGGTGCGCTACTGCGACACGCCCCTTTGATAAGGGCTTATATACCGCGGCGCCGAGCGTAGCCGGCGCACTTCCCCGCTTATCACAGACGGCAGCCCAGCTCTGCTGGCGCTCGCCAGTCAGGTTGTCCATGGAATAAAGAAATTCCTTTTGCGTACGTTCTCCGCAACTGCCTGGTTCCTGCCTGCCTGGACGAACACCACAGAAGGGAAGCGTAGCAGGGGGCGGCATAAAGTTAGGTGGGCGGATGAGATTAATAAGTCTGCATCGTCACATTTAGTACATGACCGGGGTAGTTGGACAAGTATGGGAGAGGTCTTTGCCCTGCAGTGGGCGTAACCAGGCTGATGATGATGATGGCGGAGGCGCTGGACGAAACAAGCTGGATAAGGAACAGGTGGCGTGGGAGAGGCTGCGACCTGATGACTGGGCAAGCGTGGGGTGCAGTCGTAAACTACTTCGCCTACTTACCAGGAGAGCTCTCGTGGAAGGGATGTATCGAAGGCCAAGCAGCACGTGATGTCAGTCATAAGAGCTGCCTAAGCCCCCAGGTGTACTAACCAACACAGGTAGGCAGGTACCTATAACCATCGGACGGGGGCAAAGATCCGACGATTTACAGAGGAATGTCGTCGAAGTGAGCGTCGGGGCGCGAAAATTCTCCACATGGAGGTTTGTCATGTCGTTGCGCCTTGAAACTGTGGCAGGCTGTACGAGCACGAATCGAGTCACGCACGTCCGTACAGGAGGCCAGACGTAAACCTTAGTGGGAAGGTCTTGAGAGGCGCGTACGCCAGAGCGAGTGTATGGGATTTTTTAAAAAACAGTACAACGAAGAGAAGGGACATGGATGCGGGTGGGCCTCGCTAAAACATCGCACCAGAGCGTGACGGCATGGTCGGGAAAGAAGGCCTGCTCCAGGCGGAGCGAGGTAAGGACCGGAGGCATGGGAGGTTTGGGTCGAATACTTGTGCCGTCCCAAGCGACCATAAGGCGGCTGACGCCGCCTTATGCTCGCTTGGGACGGCACAAGTATTCAACCCAGTATTCGCCTGTGGTGGCGTTGATGCGAATGCGGCTCAGATTCTCAGCTGTACTGTTGAGGCAGCTTTGGCATGGCGCATGTCAGTCATGAATTCGGCGAAGAAAGCAAGATGAAGGAACTCTCAAGGGGAGTGGATGGCGGTGAAGGAACGTATAGGTGAAGCCAGAGGCTTGTGGCTGGTAAGGATGACAATTTCTCGGCCTTCGAGGAATTACCTCAACCTCTTCACTGGAGGGCAGGCGGCAAGCAGTTCCCCTTTAAAATTGATATATTGTCTCTCAGTGTAGCGCAACATCCGGGAAAAAAGTTACAGAAACTCTAAAGTCTCCCTACGTGCATTGAATATGAAAGCAGTATGACTCTTCCGCGCAATAATTTCCACTTGGTATGTACTCGAACTGGGCAGAGTGAATTTCGGGTGTGGGCCAGGGCAGTTTTGAACGTGGGTGAACTCAATTCCTAAATTCGGCGAAGTCAATTTGAGGACTGGGCCAGGTCGGTTTTGAACGTGGGTCAACTGAATTTTCCAATTGGGCGCAGTCAATTTTCGGGGTGGGGTAGCTAAATTCTGGTGGTGGGCCAAGTTATTTTGGTTGTGGCCCAAGTCGCTTTTTAAGAATGAACAACCGAATTTCCGAATTGGGAGCACACAGTGCAAGCCGCAGCAGGTCCAGCACGGGAAACGTGACGTCATCGCTTGGTCACGTGGGTTTTGTACCATCAGACGTTGAAGCAGGGCGCTTACCAGAGTTACCGCTTCGTGAGGCATGTAATGCTTTTGCCATAATGAAGAGATAGAAATCCATGTACGAGTAAGTCACTCCAGTGAGCGGCAGCCACTTAGCGTGCTAGTAAGCGGCTCCTGCGGCTACTAAAGAAGCGCTACCATAAGGCTAATGCGATCAGTCAGTGAAAGCTATGAAGAGTGTGGCTTGTACGAGTTTGGTATTAAAGGCGGAACCGGCCTCATTGATGAGAGTTCCAAAGCAGAGTAGAAGACTTGCCTTTCGAAAGGGAAACGAGAGTTTCAAGAGGCGACACTAGTGGAGATCATGCAGGGACAAGACGACGGTAAAATTGGTGAGGCCGAGAAAACGGCACTGGCTGCGTATAAACGTCGGAGGTGGATATTCTATAACGGTTTCTACTTTATCAGATGGCGTAGTGATGGCGTGCTTGGTGTCGCGTCGCCGTGGAAAATTGATATTCGAAACTTCAAACTGAGGTTTTTCAGCAGCCATGACGAGAGTGTAATAACGCCGAGGTGCAAGCAATAGATTTGGGTTGAATACCGCTCTACATCGCTGAACTTTAAGCGATTTTTCTGTGGAGCTGCACATTTCTCGTGGCACAAACCTATTTACCCAACTTTGGGTCACAGGCGTTCGTTTAAGAGTGGCACACACCGCGTGCACATTCTCAGTGCTCCCAGACGGCTTCAATAGGTTTCATTAAATAGCGGTACCTACCCAGTCCCGCACCTACCTTGACGCATGTCGGCGTGAAAGGTGTTCATTGGAAGGGCTCCACGTATGGCACACAATGCTGCATACTCAGTGACCGAAGTTGGTCTGACGGCTGGCTTCGAACTCTGTCCTTTTAACACGGCAGCTAGATAAACTAACTGCCCAGTACTCCAAATAAGTTGGAAAATGTTTGGAGACAAACATACATAGATAGACAGTTAGCCCTGGCAAAATGCATGAAGTACCGTAAGAATGCTAACGCATTGAAACACGCTTACACGATGACGCACGTTTCGAGTGCTTAGATGGTGATAGCCACGCAACAGGAAGAGGCATGTGTCTGCTGCAGGAAAAAATTTGGAGACAACTCAGCAAATCCTAATGGAATGCGATGTATTCACCCTTGGAGACCCGTAGCTAACGTGCACTTTCCTGAAGCGCTGGAAATTAAAGTGCATGGAAGTATGGAGTCAAGCAAGAGACGTTCAGAGTGTTGGTGAAAAACAGCAAGGATGAGACTTATAGGACTAGATCGGTTACAGGCTTAGGTAACGATACCATTTAGATATAGAAGTTTCAAGGAAGATAAATAAGTTACACATATACATGCAAAATTGAAGACTGATAAGCCGGTATAGCATGTTTATTTAGCTTAAGCAGGCTAGGTGGCCACATATGTTCGATAGAGCATGTGTTCTAAAGTGGCTATTTCTCCGCAATTGCGGCAACTACTATGGGTACTTGCCGGGATTGTGGCAATATATATGTATAGATCCGGATAGTGTGTGTGTGTAAGAGTGACGGATTGGGATTCCTCTTCGTTTGTAGTTAACGGAGTGTTCCTGCTGGAGCTCTATCGAGTAGCGAATAAGGAACGAAGTAGGCTCTACGACTGAGATAGTAGTGTTTAGCAATCTCATTGTAGGTGAGAAGGGCCTGTCCTCGCCCTGTGAAGAGTCATGTCCCGATAGGTCGGGGCTAGCATGGTGGGCGAATTCGCATGCAGTCCAATGAGCCGATCTGTTGAGGTAGGGAGGAGCACTTTCTATCTGAACCTGATGTGCGGGAAACCAATAAAAGAAGTGGTCCATGATTTTCTTGCCCCGAATAAGTCTGAGGTCCTGTTTAGAAGTGATGCTTTCTTCAAATGCTCAAACTGCAGACCTTGAATCGCTATAGATAAGATCCCGTGAGCTAACCAGCAGCGCTAGTACAACAGCCATTTGTTCAGCAACTTCCCAGCGCCTGGTCAGAACCGAGGCAGCATTGGTCATTCCTTACGGACCATCGACAATGACGATGGTGAAGGCCCGAGTTCCCTTACAAGAGGCGGCATTCAGAAAGCTGACCTGTCGCTCACCACTGTGTTGCCTAAGGAGGTTGGCCGCCCTTGCGCCCGATTATCTGGATGCATGTTCTTAGGTATGGACGCGACCGCAATGTTATCGCGAATCGACGGAGCAACGTCAGAGATTTCCTCCGCTACTCTATCGGGCTGATGTTCGAGTTGCTGCAAGATGGATCTCCATGCCTTAGTTTTAATGAGGCGAGTTAGCTGTGTGCGCTCCTGGGCCTGCGCAATCTCTTCCAGAATACTGTGAATACCAAGCTACATTAAGCGCTCTGTACAAGTGTACACGGGTAACCCGACAACCAGCTTAATAATCGTCGTAAGCTGTGCATTCAGTTTAAATCGTTCTGCCCGTTTCCGTCGATGCATGGCTGCCACTTATGTAAGGTGGCTCAGAACGAAAGCATGAAGCAGTCGAATGAGGTTATCCTCCTTGAGTCCATGATGCCGATTTTACACCCTACGAAGTAACCGTACGGGACTTTAAGTTTTAGCAATTAGCTTCCCTATAGCTTTGCCATTTGTACCCCCGGACCAACAATCATTCTCAAGACCTTGATTGAATCGACTCTAGGTATGCGGCAACCGTTTCTAGTATATAGGTTAATGTCTCTGCCTCATAACGATGTGCAACCGTTGCGCATTGAAACACCGCTCTTGGGACTATACAGCAAGAGTTCAGACTTCAAGGGGGAGTATCTGAGACAGGTGGGTCTCACCGGTTTCAGATAACCTCACCGTCTCAGCCTTATAGTGTTTATGGCCTCCTGTAAGGCTCTTTCAGCCTGACCATCATTGCCTCATGTGCACCACATAGTCATATCATCGGCATACATTGTGTGTTTGATGCCTTCAATCTCGAGAAGCTTTCTGCTAAGGCCGACCATGGCTATATTGAATAAAGAGGGGGAAATGACCGCCCCCTGTGAGGGGCCCCTCTCGCCAGATTCCAGAAGTTGTGACTCGAGATCGGCCACCCGGAGGGCAGCCTACCTATCCTCAAGGAACGATCTGACGTAGTTGGAAAACCTCTCGCCAAGATTGAGCCAAGATATCGACTCTAGTATATGCGAATGTAGAATGCTATCCAAGGCCTTCTCCAGATGAAGTCCCAAAACGATCCGAGTGTCGATAGAGTCGTTGTCTATGATTTGATGCGTAATCAGTTTCATGGTATCCTGTGTGGAAAGGCCCGCTCTGAATCCTATCACACTATGGAGATAAATGTCGCTATTCTCCAAGAACAACGAGAGTCGATTGAGGACCACATGCTCAGCTACTTTGCCCACACAGGATGTAAGCAATATGGGGCTTACGTTTTAACGCTATGTGTTTTGCCAGGTTTGCGCATATGAACAGCGAGAGCAGTCGTCCAAGGTCATGGGACGGTTCCATTCCTCCTAATTTCATTACTATCCTCTGTGAGGCATGCGATTGATTTATCATCTAGATTTCTCAACGTCTTATTCGAGATGCCACCCGGCTCTGGTGCGGAGTTGCCCTTCTCCTCAATCTCCTTAATGGCAAACTCCACAGCCAGGAATTGACCTGGCCCTAATAATAATCCGGATGCACGGGAGACCGCCCTGACCCGACTGGGATATATTTGTCAGCAACCGTAGGGATTAACTCATCCTCGGAGGTCATTCGTGCGGCCTCACGTATGGTTCTATCAATGACTTGCCTCGGATTAGACTTAGTATTATTCTCATTAGGCAGGTGCTTAAGCAAGTTTCAGGTTCTACTGTTATGCATCTGACCGTCTATGGAATTGCAAACCTTGTCCAACTGCTGTTTAGAGAGGGTTATGCAATGCTCCTCAATGTGTTTGTTAATCTCAGATATCTTTTTGCGTAGCCTACGATTAAGTCCCTGACTCTTTCATCTCTTGAGAATGAATTGTTTTGTTTCTAACCGATGGGCTAAGCTGCTGGCTATTTTCACAACAGGATGGTCGGTGCATACCTTACAATTTGCGTGCCGAACGTCCTCGTGGTCAGAATTAATTGGAAATCCCCCACTATGGCGTGCGTCATAATTGGATGGGAATCTTGAGACGTGAAACTCTAGAATTTAATAAAACGTTTAACCTCTCATTCCATTTGAGATTGATTATCAATTTCCTCATGTTTGTTTCTACTTAGTCACATACTCCTGTGGCATAGGACCACCAGTATAGTGCTTCTGGAAAACTCTAGCATTTGGTGACGACTTTCAATGACATTCAGAAAAAAATACATTCAGTGAAATGAACACTGTACTCTGCGCACGAATCTTCCGCACACAAAAAATATCTCTTTAAAATTTAAGCAATACTACATGTTCACTGAAACAAACATATTACGATAACAAATTCAAACCGAAAACAGAACGCTGACCGAAAAAACGCGCCGAACTCTATATCTCAGGCAAGGAAAGAAAATCAGCCATCCTACGCTACCTTTTCGAGCTTTCTTTTTTGTTTATTCAGTGAACAATGCGTATCACAAGCTTCGTTAGTCGCTCTGAATATTAACTTATTCGCACTTCCACCAAAGTAAAAGAGATCAGTCCCGCACGGTCGAACCTAGCAGCGATCGAGGAAGCCACTTATGATTTCTCTGCAAAAAGAAAAAAACAATATTTCTTTAATATCATTTACTATTATCTACTTGCCCTGCAATATTGAGTAATCCAAGTTTCTATGCCTAGTGTTCGCTCGAATCTAAGGCCACGTATATGTAGATGTTTTTGCTACTGCAGCCGCCTATGGAAGTAGACAGCATGCATGCGACGCGACTGTATTGATGTAGACTGTCATGAGCCTACATCACTCGCCATCCCGCATGAGATCCTGTGTTTCCCTTACAATGTCCACCCACAAATCCATAACGTCCGAACCGCTGGTCTTCTCGGTAATCCTAGCCTCCATATTGCGCAACTGGCTTTTACTGAAACACTGCCTCCACCCGCCTACTACGCCGTTCCGAACGAAGGAATACTTCCTCTTGTCACCCTGGTATCCGACATTCGCGTAAACTTCGCGACCCTTGAAGAGGCCATTCATTGCAGGATTCTCCTTTCCCGCCAAGTCCAGAACGAGCACGTTCCTCATGCTCTCCACTGTCAACCTCTCCAGCAACGTGCTGAGCAGATGTTTGTCCGTTTCCAGAGCTCTGCCGTATCGTTCGCCAAGAAAATAAGCAAGCTTAAGCACCACTGAGCGCACGTCCCTCTTGAGCTGCTCGTACGTGACAAAAAACACGTTAGGTTCTTCTTTCAGGGCGTAACCGGCCAAGAGGTGGTCGAAGTAGTCACCGTAGCCGAAGTCGCCTCTCAGGAACGAGGCGAGAAACTCGTCGAACGTCCCATCTTGGAAACAAAACGGACTGAGATTCGACACGTGGTGGTAGAAGGAGACGCAACAGTCCCAGGGGTTGCGTGCCACGTACACGTACTTCGCGTTCATGTTTAGACGATTCTTCGTCGGTGGGTCCAAATGCGTCATCAGCGCTCTGTACGGAAGTGTCCGTACACCATTGTACGGTTTCCAGTCCTCGACGCCGGCGTACTCGAGAGATCGGCCACTGCTCACAAACTCTTGATAGCTCCTGATGGGCCGCCCTTCGTTGAGAACCAGGAGCGTCAGGTACTGCATCCAATGCGTCCCGCATTTCGGATACGACATCTGCAAAATGTCTCCCTTCGCTGGCGTGAAGCGCAGGGCTTTTCTCAAGATCTCCGGCTGGACGATAGCGGAGCGCCGGACGCCGTCGATGACTTGATAATAAGGCGACCTCAGACTCATGGTTCTCTGGGTCACGAGTAAATGCCAGGCACTGACGCTGCGCAATTTTCCAATGCCCGCCTAGTACATGCACAACAGGTTACGTGCTTGTCGACTGAGGGAAGTTAACGGAGCAATAGCGAATAATAATCGCGAAAGTAGGCGGAACGATATAAAGAACCCTTGATGAACCGTCTTAGCAAGGTCAAATATTTGTGTCACTTCTACAAGTGGCCAGCTCCTTGCTGCACTACTCGAGCAAAAGCCATTGTTGCCGGTGCTGTTATCACCGTTATCAAGCACTTTATGGCTGCCGGTAAAGTACAGAGGTCTCGCCTCCTTTTGGCTGCTGTCGAAATTCTGACCTATACCATATACGCAGGTAAATGATAACCTAGGCGCCAGGTTTTCAGTGCTACTCCCCCCCACCCACCTCGCTGCCTACGCCACAGTCGTTTTGTCTAATAAAAAGAAAGCTTTAGCTTGGGTCCAACTCCGACGCAGCCTACTCAAATACATGTAAAAGGCCAAAACGGTTTTCTGAAATAACCCCTATACCGATTTTAATGAAATGTATTGCATTTGAGAGATATAGGCAATTTCTAGTGACTGCTGGAAGCGGAATTTCTATTTAAGGCCTGAATATTGTTAAAATAATTTTCCAAAATTGGATAGTTCTAAAGAAATATAAGCACGAAGTTTACAAATTAATAGCTCTGCATCAAGAACAGATAGCGCAGTTTAGCAAACGGCATCGACTAGAGGACAATTGCGATATGTCAATTACTTGAATTCGTCACGTTGTGTACAAGGATACTAAAAAAGCTCTATTTCCATATTTCTAGATTTTGTATGTTGAATGTGTATTATACCAATTCCGTCCGCTTTATATGTACCGTTAGAAGTAATTCCCAGAATTGCTATGTCTTTTTAATGAGGAATTCCAGTTCTGAACTTGGTAGTTTTGTTTTCTAAATATTTTTAATATTTGCCAGTTCTATTAAAAAATTCACGGCTTAAACAGAAATTCGAAGACTACAAACAATCAATCAATGCAAAATAATTTTTATTGTATACAGAGGTGGTACATGTTGGTTTGGCTATACAGAAGGAGGTGCCACACCTCAAGGCTGGCAGACCTCACGTTCTGAGATGCATGAAGAGAAATTAGTAAGCAACATTGATTATAGATTAGCAACGACTATGAAACAGCACTAGTAAACATGAGAATCGTGAACTCAACCTAGGATTAGAAACATGATTAGTTATTTTCTTCAATGTAAGAAACGGTCCCCATTGTTTCAAATCGTTAGGCAGGTTATTCCAGAATGGTACAGCCTTTCCGGTGGTTACTGCCTATTCTCGGTAGCAGACAATTGTTATTCGAAGCAAACCTGGTGTTATTCTAATTGGAAATACATACCTTGTCAAATACAATAATAACATTGAGGGTGTTTATAGTCTTGAATACTGCGATGCCTAGGTAATACTTAACCGTGTGTTTAAACGGAACGATTTTATATTCCCGTGGGAGTGGAAGGGCGTTGGCGCGTAATGGAGTGAAGGTGATTAACCGGATGGCTTGGCGCTGTAACTGCTCGAATGAAACTAAATCTGTGGCATACGTACAGTGGCGTAGGCAGGTCGTCTGGCACCCGGCGCCCATAAGTCTTCTGTCACCTCCGCCCCCCCTCCCTATCCGGGTGTATTTAGAAAACTTCCGGGGAGAGGGAGCGGGATGTTTCAGCAGCAGGACAGGCGCATGGGATCCCGCACTTGTCTCCCCCCCTCATTTCGCTTTTGTTCCCAGAGATCGCGAATGTAGCAGGTATACACGCTCTCTAATATTCTGCACCAAACAACACAGGGTTCTGCAGTGATAACTTGTGGTAAGCGCATTTACACATCTGCTATCATACTGTAAGGCTTGGCTACCAATACAGATGCAGCGTCGTGGAAAATATGACTGGCAACTATCAAACATATTGTAATAAAATTTCAATTAGCAATTTTAGAGGCAATATTGCATTAGCGAAATTTAAGCCCGGCAGTCATAGGTTGCCCAACAACAGCTTCCCAATTTCGTCGTACGTACTACGGCATGCAGTATTTTGGCTGTTGGCCGCCCTGAACCCAAAGGAAAATTAATTAGCATGTCAGTGACGCTGCTCTCCGCACCCAAGTAGAAAACGCCACCTGCTTCCTTGCTGCGCGGGCGCCCATGTTATGACATTCACGAGTTCACTTCATTCTGATCCACAAAGCCTTTTTTTATGTGCTGCTATTGGCAAGCGTGATTACCGAGCTGCGGTACCGCCACAATATTGCGAACGGAAAAGAGCACGTTCGGCGCCGATTCCTGGCGTCACCATGGAAAAAACGAGAAGACCACGATGAAGCTCGTGCTAGCGAAAGCTTGCGCTACTGCTGGTTTGTTCTTGCAATGAAGAGGGCAGAGATATCGACGTCACTGCTGCACTACTTCACATTTATTTTGGCACTGCCATATTGAGCCGCTAGTAGTGCCAAAGTACTGCAGGCTCTAGCACCGAACACAATTTTGTTTAGAGATGTAGTTTCTGCTAAGTTATTAATGAGCTTGGGTCCTCAATTCCCGAATTGCAGTGTTTCCTCTGTAATTTCTAATTAATCAGTTATTTGAGATATCCTTATTAATTATCTGCCACATTTTGCACGATACCGAGTTCCTAGTGGTTACAAAGACGTATAACATGATAGAATATCGCAAAACAAGCTCACAAAATTCACCTTTTTATAAAATTCCGTGCAGCTGAAACAACAATCTATATGGGCCCCGGGTGCCAATTGAGATGGGGGGGGTGTCATATATGTCTGAAGACTCCCTCTCTTTCCGGCGGCTTGACTCGGCTTAAATGGTAAACAATGCTACGGCAACACGAAGCTCGATAATCATGTACCCGGTGTACCAGTTCAGTAGTGCCGCAGACTTGGCGGCTGCAGCTTTATCAACATCCGAATATGTAACCGTATGTTTATCAGCATACGAATGTGTGGGCTAAAAAATTTAATTTGCTAAATGGTTTCTGTGCCAGGAGTATGTATGCACAGTTCCATTTATGAGTTTTGTATTGTTAGTATTATTTTTGAATCAGTTTCGAGGGGTTCAATAAAAACAACGTCTCCTATTTCTAGCTAACGGTGTCTTTATCAGTTTGTTGTGTGAATTAATGTCACAAATAGAGTATATTGATTCAGCTGCACGGAATTTTTTTAAAAGGCGTACTTTCTCAGCTCATTTTCCGATATTCCATCAGGTTATCTGTCATTGTCACCACTAGGAACACGACATCGTACAAAACGCGGCAAATAATTAATACGGATATCCTAAATAACTGCTTCATTAGCAATTATAGAGGAAACACTGCCATTCGGGAATTGAGGACCCAAAGTCATTGTTAACTCAACAGAAACTTCCCTAAACAAAATTGTCTTCGGTGCTAGAGCCTGCAGTACTTTGGCACTACTGGCGGCTCAATAAGGCAGTGCGAAAATAAATATGAAATAGTGCAGCAGTGACGTCAATATCTCTACCCTCCTCACTGCTAGTGCAGACCAACAGTAGCGCAAGATTTCGCTGGCACGGGCTTCATCGCGGCCTTCTCGTTTTTTCCATGGTGATGCCGGGAATCGACGCCGAGCGTGCTCCATTCCGTTCGCAATATTGTGGCGGTACCGCAGCTCGGTAATCACGCTTGCCAATAGCAGCAAATAAAGAAAGGCTTTATGGATCAGAATGAAGTGAACTCGTGAATGTCATAACATGGGCGCCCGCGCAGCAAGGAAGCAGGTGGCGTTTTCTAATAGGGTGCGGAGAGCAGCGTCACTGACATGCTATTTAAGTTTCGTTTGGGTTCAGGGCTGCCCACAGCCAAAGACTTGGCGCCGCAGTACGTACGACGATTTTTGTGAAGTTCTTGGAAAACACATGACTGTCGGGCTTCAATTTCCCAAATGCAATATTGCGTCTAAAATCGCTAATTCATACTTTATTAAAACATTTTGTATAGTTGTCAGCCATATTTTTCATGACACTGCATCTGTATTGGTTGCCAAGCCTTGCAGTCTAACAGCAGATGTGCAAATATGTGCAAATGCGCTTGCCACACGTTATCACTCCAGCACCCTGTGTTATTTGATGCAGAAAATAAAACAGCGTGTATACCTGCTGCATTCGCGATTTCTGGGAACGAAATCCAAGGCGGCTGTGCTGGTGCTGAAACATCAACCCCCCACGCCCGAAATTTTCGAACTACACCCGGGTGGGCGAGGGGGTGACAGAAGACCTATGGGCGTTGGGCTCCAGACGACCTAGCCATGCCACTGGCGTTGAGACAGTGGAAGAAACCTTAAAGATAATATGTGATGGGCAGAATGCTTGAGCACTCATGTTTAAAGCTAGATCGCCTTCCCCCCCCCCCCCCCCCCCCCACAAAAATAATTAGAGACGAGACGAGAGAGATCTTGAACAGAATCAGCACAAAAAAGCTCGAAAAAGAAAGAACGAAACAGGCTTGTGCGACTTTGAAGGTTCAAAATCCAGCATCCATCGAAGCTGTTTCTTTCACACCACCTCGACACATTCCCGCGTAAACGTCACCCTCTTCAAGCCTTCCCCGCATATAACGCTTGCGAGCATATTCCAAAAGCTTCAATTACAAAACTGCATTTGATCTCGACGCATTTGACTTCGCATACAGATTTGCCAAAGCCTTCCGCCGATTTCAGTAAATTTTATCTATGTGGCGCTTCTCTTTCTTAAAAGAGCATTTACACCCCTCCGGATCGCTTGTGTACGTAATTTATTGCTAAAGACTCAATTAGTCTGCTCGCGTTAAACTTCTCCTACGCGTTATCCACAACGGGGCTCTAATTGTAGCCAAACGCAACGAACGTGCCTTTTTCAGTGAGAACTCGCGGGAAATCTACCACGAACCTCGTATAGCGCAGAAAGATACGACAAAACTGAGAGCATAGTAACTATTGACACGTGTACTTATCTTTATCGGGCGACCACGTTTCGCCACCTAATAAATGTAATCGCACAGCGCGGGACGCGCCTGCATGTATCCGAAGTTTCTGGAAAGTTATCGATACTTCTACCCGGCTATCTGTTGTCGCCGAACGTTGTGTTATCTGATTTCGTCGTGTGACGCGAATGGTGTAGAACTTTGTGGAAGGTACGCGGGTCCGAACGATTAGTCTGGAACATTCGACGACTGCTGTATAAAAGCCGACGCGCTTGACTCGCTGATCCGATTTCCGACGATCGCCGAACGTGTTCGCCGCTATCGTTGTGCTATAAGTGTAGCCTGTTTTTGTGGGCACAGGTTCGCCCAATAAAAGCTAGTTTTGTATTCCACCGTATTGCTGCTTTTCTTCACCGTCACTACCACGTGACACTATTTACAACGCCCCCTATTCATCCGGAAAAGTTAAAGTTTCGGCATACCTTACACACCGCGTAGCTCCCATTTGATGCAAACAAAAGGCGAGCCGAGATCGCTGGTGGCTTCGTATTCGCCGTGTCCTCGCGCGCCTAGTGTTGGAGGTGACGTCATCTCAATTACTGGAGACGCGTTGAAGAGAGAGGCTGCAGTGTGCCTTGGCTCGCCGCTGCTGCGGCTCCTCATCACACCAGCGTCATGAAAGCGAGTGTACGCGGTGATCGAGCGAGATCTGTCCAATGTTTGCCCGGGGGCACATCAGACCATGCTTGTTCATTCGATGATTAATTTAATAACAAATGAGTAATTTGAACGGTGGCTTTTTTTTTTACAGAGACTGAATTTGATCCACACACGTGTCGCTTCGCATAAAAAAGTATTACGTACTGTTTCTCCCTTGTAGCTGAATTATATCTCCGTGGCATTCTTAGCTCTGTCGGGCCCAGTTACGCCATTTTACCGCATTTAAACAAATAAGCTCATCCGAAAAACACGTGCTTGGCTCATTATAGCCTGCACGGCTGCTGCGCCATAAAAATCCAAAATCGTCATCATCATCATCATCATCATCATCATCATAGCTCGGGGCAACGGGCTAAATTCCCGTCACTCGCAAAACACACTCATAACACTCCGGAGTGCTTACGTACGCAACTTATTGCGAAAGCCGCAATTAATTATTCACCCACATGATATTTGGCCCACACGTCACCCATAACAGGCCCCATATTATTATCGAATGCGAACAAGGTGCCATGTTTAGTTCACCAAAGAACAAGCAACTTCTTACAACGTAATAAAACATGAAAAAGAAAAGAGGTTTCAGTAATTATTTACAAAACTCCTAATTACGGTAGGAAGGGCAAAGGTAATTCATACATCAAGTAGCTACTGCAACATGTAGCTACTGCAAGAACCATCGTCTTGCATTGCCTTGAGGTGCGAAACCACCACGTTTTTTTATCCCTATATCCTAGTGGGGACGCTGGCACTCTCTGTGAATGACTGGGACACCGGTGAGATCGCGGTGAAAGATTGGGTCACATTGGGCGAGACGTTGGCTTCACTGATAATGACGATGGGCCGCACCAGTTTGCGCTATAAACGCGTCTGTTCTCGCTGGATTTTGAAATCATCCGAAATAAGTAGAAAGGAACCCGTGAATAATTTCGAAGAGCTCAAATCGAATATTCAGCAGGCATGTTATTACTGTAAGGAGACGGGTCACGTCGCCCGAAATTACCCTAATAAACTGCCACCATTCTTTTGCACCAGCAACCATCCTACTAGCATTGATCTGCTAAAGCCATCCATGCATGACGGATCTTATTGCACATGGAAAAGAGTCCAGGGTACTCAGGGGCTCCGCGGCCACCATGGACGTCGTCCATCCGAAGTATGCGAAAAGCAATGACTTCATGCCCGAATGCACGTAGGTTAGGCAGACCGTCAGTGAAGAATTAGTGTGCCTACCGATGGCAAAGGTACAGAAGACGTTCGAACTAACCCCAGTAAGCTTGCAGCTAATTGATATTGATATTATCGAACTGGTATGGAAGCTGAGGCAATCCATTGGCTTCCATTTGCCTCGTTGTACTACAACACAATTGTTCAAGCGTTCTGAACCTCAAATACACACACGATAAGTATCGCCAGGTGCCCGGGCCGAGATTTTCTTCTACCGACTCTTTGGCTTGGCGTGCCGGCTGAGTCCATGTGCACGCAATCAGCACCTCTAAGCTCGGGAATAAACAAGTGTAACGAGAAAAAACGGTTCCATAGTTTCTATTTGCCCGTCAGTATGTTTAAACAAACAATGTTTTTGCATCCACCGTATCTGTAGAAGAATCTGCGAGGGCTCATACGACGTGTTCCAAGCATACGTATGTGTGCTGTCACCGAATACTGCCAGCCGCGTTCACCGACGCTTCTATGACTAAGATGTTACTAAGCATACTCGTAGATTGGAACCGAATGCTGAAATAAGGTGGTGTGGTATTGCCCTGGTGCTAAAAATTACATACAGCAATCAAAATTTGTATTAAAAGTCCGTACAGCGTCCTGGGTCATCGGTTCACTTTGGATCTTTTTACGTCGTACGCTTTTACGGGCTCATTCCAATAGTCATTTCGGTTGGCCATTGTGTCCGCCGCCGACGGCTGCGCTTCCGCATCCGGTGTCCTTAGCAGCTGTCGCCGGAATGAGAAAAAAAAAATACCCAGTTCCCTGCCCCGCTGCGCGGAAATCAGCTATTCTAGCACGGAGTCACGCCAGCTTTCTTTTTTTTTTTTTTATTGGATGGAACTATGCGTAGTTTCATTTGAAACTTGTTAGTTTACATTTGGACAAACATGAGAAACAAATGCACACATGCTACACAGTCCAATGAAAGTTCGAAATTCGGGCAAACAAACACAAGCGTCCAGACGCGAAATCCGTTCAGGAACGGGGTCGAAGGTTGCAACCACACTACGCACTTGCGCAGCCTCTTCTCTAAAGACAGAGCTTGCCTAGCGAGGTGGCTCGGCATGTCTGTCGATCATTGTGGGCTTCTCCATAATAATTATCATACTAATAACCAAAACAAATTATATCACAATGAGCTGTCTCTTTGAGAGGAAGAAACCGCATGCCATAAGATAAAAGAGGAAAGTCTTTTTGAATCGTCCTTTGTAAAATTTCCGAAAAATTAAATGCGTCCCGATAAAGAATGAAACAACATCCTATTTTCACGGGTTGATTGCAAAATCTACAATTCGCATTCCAGGGAACACATAATTATTTTTCTTTAAGCCATCTTCTAACTGGCAGGGTGGAAGATTGCAGCATAAAGAAAAATGTTTTTGCTGCTGGCGTAATACCCATTCTAGGGACACGGGAAGGAACATCTTCACCAAATAGAGATAGATACGGCTTCCAATGTATGGGTTCAGGTAAAAGGTTACGTATAAGTGCTATATTTCGCGATGTCCGATTAACACTATTCAAATATTGTAGAGTGAATGTGGCTTTTCAAAATGGAAATTAAGCTAGTTTAAGTGGCAATAGAACAGAATTAAGGGAATATGTAGAAGAAAAAAAGAAAATGAAGGATAACGGGGCACATATGGTGGCTCATGTTACCGCGTGGGGGCTTAGACACGTGCTTAGAATGCGCCTGATAAGTGTGCGGAGAGAAAAAAAATACCGTCTGATGTCTGGCTAATGATAAAAAAAAACTTATCTTTGGATATCCTTTTTGCGTTATACTTTCTTTGCCTCTCAGTTACCCCGAACCTGAGATTGTGAGCTTCCAGTGAAGTATCGCTTGCAATCTCGCAGGCTTCAAGTAGCACAACCTTTTCAGAAATGAGGAAGGTGCCCGCGGCGGTGAGTATCCGCTATTCAGCAGTAAACGCCGACTACGACGTACGAGTAAGTTGGCCTCAGTAAGAATGAAGTTACTTCAGCATAATCATCATCAGCCCGGTTACGCCCACTGCAGGGCAAAGGCCTCTCCCATACTTCTCCAACTACCCCGGTCATGTACTAATTGTGGCCACGTTGTCCCTACAAACTTCTTAATCTCATCCGCCCACCTAACTTTCTGCCGCCCCCTGCTACGCTTCCCTTCAATTGGAATTCAGTCCGTAACCCTTAATTACCATCGGTTATCTTCCCTGCTCATTACATTTCCTGCCCATGTCCATTTCTTTTTCTTGATTTCGACTAAGACGTCATTAACTCGAGCTTGTTCCCTTACAAAATCTGCTCTTTTCTTATCCCTTATTGTTACACCCATCATTCTTCCTTCCATAGCTCGTTGCGTCGTCCCCAATTTAGGTAGAACCCTTTTGGTAAGCCTCCAGGTTTCTGCCCCGTACGTTAGTACTGGTAAGACGCGCTGTTATACACTTTTCTCTTGAGGGAGAATGGCGACTAACTGTTCATGATCTGACAATGCCTGCCAAACGCACCCCAGCCCATTCTTATTCTTCTGATTATTTCAGTGTCATGATCCGGATCCGCGGTCACTACTTGTCCTATGTAGATATATTCCCTTACCAGTTGCAGTGCCTCGCTGCCTATCGTAAACTGCTGTTCTCTTCTGAGACTGTTAAACGTTACTTTAGTTAGCTGCAGATTAATCTTTAGGCCCACCCTTGTGCTTTGCCTCTCCAGGTCAGTGAGCATGCATTGTAATTGGTCCCTTGAGTTACTAAGCAAGGCAATATCATCAGCGAATCGCGAGTTACTAAGGTTTTCTCCATTGCCTCTTATCCCCAAATCTTCCCAATCCAGGTCTCTTAACACCTCCTGTAAAGACGCTGTGAATAGCATTGGAGAGATCGTATCTCTCTGCGTGACGCCTTTCGTTATTAGGATTTTGTTTCTTTTTTTATGCAGGAGTACGGTGGCTGTGGAGCCGCTATAGATATCGTTCAGTATTTTTACATACGGCTCGTCTACACCCTGATTTCGTAATGCCTTCATGACTGCTAAAGTTTCGACTGCATCAAACGCTTTCTCGTAATCAATGAAAGCTATATATAAGGGTTGGTTATATTCCGCACATTTCTCTATGACCTGATTGATATCTGTGAATAGGGTCTATTATTGAGTAGCCTTTACGGAATCCTGCCTGGTACTTTGGTTGACAGAAGTCTAAGGTGTTCCTGATTCTATTTGCGATTACATTAGCAAATACTTTGTAGGCAACGGACAGTAATCTGATCGGTCTATAATTTTTCAAGTCTTTGGCGTCCCCTTTCTTATAGATTAGGATTATGTTAGCGTTCTTCCAAGGCTCCGGTACGCTCAAAGTCATGAGCCATTGCGTATACAAGGTCGCCAGTTTCTCTAGAACAATCTGCCCACGATGCTTCAACAAATCTGCTGTTACCTGATCCTCCCCAGCTTCCTTCCCCCTTTGCATAGCTCCCAAGGCTTTCTTTACTTTTTCCGGTATTACCTGTGGGACTTCGAATTCCTCTAGACTATTCTCCCTTCTATTATCGTCGTGGGTGCAACTGGTACTGTATATATCTCTATAGAACTCCTCAGCCACTTGAACTTTCTCATCCATATTAGTAATGATATTGCCGGCTTTGTCTCTTAACGCATGCATCTGATTCTTCCCAATTCCTAGTTTCTTCTTCACTGCTTTTAGGCTTCCTCCGTTCCTGAGAGCATGTTCAATTCTATCCATATTATACTTCCTTATGTCAGCTGTTTTACGCTTGTTGATTAACTTCGAAAGTTCTGCCAGTTTTATTCTAGTGGTAGGGTTAGAGGCTTTCATACATTCGCGTTTCTTGATCAGATCTTTCGTCTGCTGCTATAGCTTACTGGTATCCTGTCTAACGGAGTTACCACCGACATCTAGTGCACATTCCCTAATGATGCCCATAAGATTGTCGTTCATATCTTGAACACTAAGGTCCTCTTCCTGAGTTAAAGCCGAATACCTGTTCTGCAGCTTGATCCGGAATTCCTCTATTTTCCCTCTTACCGCTAACTCATTGATCGGCTTCTAATGTACCAGTTTCTTCATTCCCTCCTCAAGTCTAGGCTAATTCGAGTTCTTACCATCCTATGGCCACTGCAGCGCACCTTGCCGAGCACGTCCAGATCCTGTATGATGCCAGGATTAGCGCAGAGTATGAAGTCTATTTCATTTCTAGTCTCGCCATTCGGTCTCCTCCTCGTCCACTTTCGGCTATCCCGCTTGCGGAAGAAGGTATACATTATCCGCATATTATTTTGTTCTGCAAATTCTACTAATAAACCTCCCTTGCTATTCCTAGAGCCTATGTCATATTCACTCACTTACTTGTCTCCAGCCTGCTTCTTGCCTCCCCTGGCATTGAAGTCGCCCACAAGTATAGTGTATTTTCTTTTGACTTTACCCATCACAAATTACACGTCCTCATAGAAGCTTTCAACTTCCTGGTCATCATGACTGGATGTAGGGGCGTAGACCTGTACGACCTTCAATTTGTACCTTTTATTAAGTTTCACAACAAGACCTGCCACCCTCGCGTTAATGCTATAGAAGTCCTGTGCGTTACCAGCTATATTCTTATTAATCAGGAACCCAACTCCTACTCCTTGTCTTCCCGCTAAGCCCCGGTAGCACAGGAGATGGCCGCTTTTCAGCACTGTATATGCTTATTTCGTCCTCCTAACTCCACTGAGCCCTATTATATCCCATTTACTGCCATGAAATTCCTGCAATAGCACTGCTAGACTCGCCTCATTAGATAACGTTCTAGCGTTCTATCGTTACGATGATGGCATGACGAGAGTCGGATGACTAAACTGGAATGGCGACCATACAACAACCACAACAACATTACGACCAGCACACATACCTAGTGGCCCAAGCTGGTAGACAATTTGTGCCACTAGGTCGGCCTAACAGGATAGATAGATAGATAGATAGATAGATAGATAGATAGATAGATAGATAGATAGATAGATAGATAGATAGATAGATAGATAGATAGATAGATAGATAGATAGATAGATAGATAGATAGATAGATAGATAGATAGATAGATAGATAGATAGATAGATAGATAGATAGATAGATAGATAGATAGATAGATAGATTTGAAACGGCTGAAGTAGGAAAGAAGTGCTGGTAGCATCAAAGGAGTAGCCTACAGAGAAGCTATTACTCGCACCATAGAGGAGTCCGATGTATTTCTTTTTCTATTTGTTCTTCGACGATCTATTCTGCATGGGTTATCTCGGCTTCCCCTCCTTTTGTTCCGCCTCAGCGATCCGCTCATAAGTTCTGCATTCTCAATTGAGTTAGTTTTGCTGCGCCACCCCATCGTTGACCACACCGTTGTTGCTACTATTCTTCTTTGTCAACTTTCTTCAATGTTTTCCTCATCAACGGGTTACGAGACTGGTAACCTCCTGTAGGAAAGTGATCACAACGTGATTTTTGTGTCGTTTAGCCATTGTATTTCGCCGCCGAAGAAAACACAAATAACAATCGTGAACTGAGACACTTATGAAGAAGCTGCGAAAAGAGCAACTGCTGTAATAGTAATGAACAGGACTAGTTGTTTTTTCCTGAAATTCTTATTTCTTATGGCAAATAATATTAATAATAATAATAACAATATAATAATAATAATAATAATAATAATAATTGTAAACATATTAGAAGAGAGCGAATAATAAATATGTATCTTTCTCACAGCCTCAACGGTGGAACTCTGACCTTGTGGCTTCAACAGCTGATTGCCTAAAAGAGAGCACCGATACTACGAGCAAGAATAGTCACGTCCTGGCAAAAGTGAAGTGTTCGAGAATGTTGTCGCAATTCGAAAGAACACCGAACGAAATGTATTACGCACGAAGCACACTGAAGATCCCCACGCTGCCGGGAAGTCCCACAGGCTGAACCGCTGCTGCTTTACTATACTGACCCAAAAGCGGCCTAGAAACGTCTGTGTAATCCTAGGCCTGCCACGAGCAGTGCTCATGCTGGCTGCTAGCGCGGGTGAAGAGCAATGAAATCGTGAGGGACGAGTTTCAGGCAAAGATGCACGTTTTTACGATTTCAGGAGACGGGGAGGGGGGCAATGCGTCAACAGAGCACGGTCAGGTACACAGCACGGTGTCACCGACTAGCGCTATAAGCTAGCCATATAACACGTGTTAGCTATATTGGAGCGCGGATGGCGTTCATTACGTCACTCCCTCCCCAGTGAGCTGCCGAACATTACAGGTCCAGTCCAACGGTCGCAGTGTTTCACCTCCCACTGCGCCTGTACTGCGCCGTTGTTCGCGAGGAAGTTGCAGTTGCTCCTTTTGTCGCTCTGACAAGTGCCGCCACAGGCACGGAACATGCCTAGTCAGAGTTCTCCATATGAGTCGCTTTCACGCGATCAGTAAAGACGACGTCGCGCTGGCCTCGAATGCCCTGTCAGGATTGGAGGCTCAATCCCATCGCTAGTGATGAGTTGTCAAGATTGGAGTCGGGCATGAATTAGAAGGTAGCTGGCCCATGGCGTCGTCCAACTTATCCACGCTGAGGACGTTCATGAAGGGAAGGACTGCTTGTCATCGAGAACGAGGAATAGGGGTTTATTTACAGTATCTACATGCAGTTCATCAGTCTAGCATGACTGCGAGAGAAAGTACATCAGTCTAACCCGACTGCTTGAGAGTGTGTGTCCTGAGCAGCCGCACAACAGCGGTTTATAAACACTCGGTCCTCCCCCGATATCCAGGTGACGGAGACGGCCGTCGAGTCATCGTAAACCAGTCGCCTCTCCGCGGGACGGCTTACACACACGCGCACACACACACACACACACACAGGTTCACGGTCTGGAACCGACGTCACACGGACTTCGTAGAACTCGGAGCTGACCCCCACAGCGCGGCCGCGTGCCCATTGTCTTGCGTCTTGGACGGCGAATGGGCCTTTGAACACGTTCCCGCAGCATCTCCCCCGCTCGCGGCCGAACCGGGTAGGCGGTGTCGTGTTCCGGCACAAAGCCTGCTTCGTCGAACTCATTCAGTCACAACGGCGACGAGGCTAGAGCGTAACGCTAAGGAAAGTTGCCGCCCCTGTCGCAAGTGGCTGGCAAAACTTGCGCTTCAGCTGGCCGTTCTTAATAGCGCCTCCATGGCCCGGAAAATCTCGACGGTCCAGCGCTGACAACGGCTCGGCAGGAAGAGAACGGCTGGTGGCCAGGTAGTGATGCCTTGGCTCGCAGCGACCACTTGCGTAATGAAATCACCGCCCCAAAACGTCCAACAAGGACAGGCAACTGAAAAACGAACCCCACAACACGGCTCTGCACCGAGGCAACGTACCTTGGCACTCACTTTAGACCCGCTAGGCTTCAAAGAAAGCATAAGTGCAGAAACAAAAAATGCTGCATTTCGCTATGCCAATTTTTAAAGCAATATCGTGCTGGCAAATTCAGCAATCATGGCGGCAATCCTGCTAAGTGACAGGGGATCTTCTAAGCCTAACCAAATTAACAATAATAACCCTAAAATTTAGGCGGCACGCATAAATGCAGAATTCAAATTAGTCTGCTCAAACCATCCGCATCGCTATGAAACTTTCCATTCTTATATCTAACGGAGAAGTTGTACTCTTGCAGAGTGAGACTTCATCGGAGCAAGCGGCCATTTTTGTGTAATATTTTATTGAGCCACGTCAGAGGACAGTGGTCGGTCTCGAAAATGAACTTCGCTCCGTGCAAGTAACACGACAACTTCTGGGTGGCCCAAACTAAACAAGCGCATTCCTTCTCTGAAGCACTGTAGGCTTCCTCTCTTACATTTAGTTTACGGCTGGCATAGAGGATAGGATGCTCCTGGTTATCGTTGCCGACCTGACTAAGTACCACGCCCATACCTCTGTCGCTTGCGTCGCATTGAGCTATGAATTCCTTTGTGTAGTCTGCCGCGCGAAGCACAGGACGAGAAACCAATAGCGTTTTCAAAGTTTGGAAAGCGTTCTCTTTGTCCTTATCCCAGTGTACGCTACCCCGTGCTCCCTTTCGGGGGGCGTCCGTTATGGACTTCCCATTTGCGAGTAATTCGGAATGTACCGTTGATAGTACCCCACAAGTCCCAAAAATGAACGAAGGTCTGTTTTCGTGTGCGGCTGAGAAAATTCTCCAATCGTAGCTATTTTCAGCTCAGCCAGCCGTCTCGTGCCCTGGCGGACAACATGGCCCAGATAAGTAACCTGCGAACAACCAAATCTACACTTTTCCGCTTTCACCATTAAGCCGGCTTCCCTACACCGTGAGAACACCGGTTTGAGGCGCGATACGTGTTGTTCCCAGCTGTTCGAAAAAATTGCTACATCATCAAGATATGGCAAAGCGAACTCCCGCAAGTCTTTTAGGACAATATCTATTAACTTAGGGAAGCTAAACGGCGCGTTCTTCAGCCCGAAGCTGAGTGCGAGAGGGCGAAAACTGCCTACAGGTGAGATAAATGCGGCATAGCGGCTGGCACTTTCTGAAAGGGGAACTTGCCAGTACCCCCGCGCGTGATATATAGTTGAAATGTATTTAGCAGCGCTAACTCTTTTAATTCGTTCCTCAATGTTGGGTATCGGGTACAGCTGATCCCTAGTGATGGCATTTAACTTCCTGTAGTCAACGCACGGACGAGGGTCATTGTTAGGGGTTTCTACCAGTATTAGCGGTGACGTGCAGTCACTCTCAGCGGGCTCAATAACTCCCAGCTCTAGCATGCGCTGTATCTCTGCCTCCATAATTTCTCTCTGTCTTGGCGACACCCTGTAAGGCTTTGATCTTACGAGTTCGGTCAATGTCAGCTCTATTTCATGCGTTAATTGTTCGGTTCTACCCGGCTGATCGCTGAATCTGTCGAGATATTCCCCAAACACCCCTTTTAGCTCATCTACCTGCTCGGGTCTAAGAGCGTGCGAGCTTACCGAATGTTTTACTACTTCTTCTAGGCCGATTTCTGAGTTGGAAGTCGCCCAATACTCCTTAAACTTGATACTAGTGCCATCCTGCTCTTTGATGGTATAGTTAACGACTCCGCTCCGCTCTACATACGGCTTCATCAAATTGCAGTGATATATCCTCACCTCCTTCCTGCGACCGGGCATTTTCAGAGCATAGTTAGTATCTGAAAGTTTGTGCAACACTTTAACGGGCCCGTCCCAGTGAACTTCAAGCTTGTTGTTTCTTGAAGGTTTGAGGATCATTACCTTGTCTCCGGCGTTAAACGTACGTAGCTTCGCATTCTTGTCGTAATAGAGTTTGGCGTTCTCTTGAGCTACTCCCATGTCCTTTTCGACTTGTTCTTGGGTTGCGCTTAGCCGTTCCAGCAGATTTAGCACGTATTCAACCACTGTATGACTCTCCTCTTTCCTCCCACATCTCCCTTAACATTATCAGTGGAGAACGGAGTGTCCTCCCATACACTAGTTCTGCTGGCGAGAACCCTGTCGCTTCATGTGGAACCGTTCTCAAAGCAAACAAAGTTGCCGGCAGACAGTTCTCTCAGTCCTCCTTGTGCTCGTAAAAGAGTGCACGCAAAACTCGCTTAAGCACTGAATGCCACCTCTCCACACTGTTTGACTGAGGGTGATAGATGGAACTGTGCATTAACTTTACCCGCACTTTTGCAAGAATGTAGAAGTCAGTGCGCCGGTGAATACTGACCCTGGATCCGCCTGAATTTCGGCTGGAAACCCAACTCGCGCAAACACTGTCAAAAGCGCGTCTACTACTTCAGTGCAGCTTAGCTCTTTCAGAGGGATTGCTTCTGGAAACTTTGTACCCAGACACAGCATGGTAAACAAGTACTTGTAACCCGATTTTGTTTTTAGTAGAGGCCCCACCGTGTCTATCACAAGTCGTCTTAAAGGTTCTGTTATTAGTGGCACTACCTTTAGTGGAGCTTCCCATGTCTCTCCTGGTTTACCCGAGCGCTGGCAGGCGTCGCGTGATCTTACAAAGTTTTCTACGTCTTTGAAACAACCAGGCCTGTAGTATTCCATAAGCAACCTTTCCTTTGATTTCTTTATGCCTAGGTGGCCGGACCACCTATTTCCACGACAGAGACTCAAAACGTCCTCCCTGTACTTAGTAGGTACGACTAACTGATCTAAAATCCTACCCTTTCGATCTCTGTAGTGCCGATACAACAATCCTCCTCTCTCATGTATCGTCACGTTGCGCCTAGCAATGCCTTGTTTAGCTGTGTGGTGTAATTTAGCTAAGCTGTCATCATTCTTTCGCTCGGCTGCCATTGACTCTATCCACACCTAAGAGCTGATCAAAGTTCTTTGAGGCCGGTGATAATAACGACCCTGTCTCGCTTGCGATTGCGTCAGCTTGCTCTTCCTGCAGGCTTAAACTTTGACACTCTAGTGATACGCTCTCATTGAGCTGATCAGCTGGCAGCCTCTCCTCAACTGTTTCTTTTTTTGTCCCTCGGGCCTAGCTGGGATTCGGGTATTGAAGTTATCCCTTTTTCTGCTTCCGCTGGAGCAGCTTGTGCATTTTCAGCCGAAAGCGACGCCATTTTACGAGCTTGGCTTCGGGTCAATGCCTGTTCTATGCCCTCATCCTGTTTAAGCCCTTTATCACGCAGTAACTGATTCGAACGATTCCAAAAGATGTAAGGGTACTGCAGTAACAAAAAATTGGAAACTGCAGCCTCGGTCACTAGCTCCCCGAATGGTCCACTGATTTTGACTTTGGCCATGGGCAGACACACGCTGTGTTCTTCTACAACCTGTTTGATCCATACTACTTCTCCGGTGAAGTCATCTACCGTCACATAAGACGGATGGACAATGTCCATCGTGGCGGCACTGTCTCGCAGCACCCGGCATGGTTTACCATTAACTTGCAGGTCGTGAAGATATGAGCCTAAAAGTTCCATATTCTAGTCCTTTTCATTCACGTAGGAGAAAACTACGCTAGGCTTCCCGCAGTTTACAGCTATATGTCCCAGGTTGTGGCATTTATAGCAGCGGATTGGTCTGAAAGATTCGAATTTTCTTTTGTGCTCTTTTGGTGCTGTTTCCCCGTTTGATTTCTCGTCACTCTTTTCTGAGGGCTTTTCCTCCCCGTCTACAGGCTCCGGTCGTCTAGTCTGCGAACCCTTTTTCAACGAAAATGGAACGTCGAGGACGAAAATGGTCCCAATTTCCGCCCTCGACGTTCTACTTTCTACGCGTTGCGTACTCTTCGGCTAATTCAGCCGCCCTTTCCACAGTGTTTACATTCCCTCTGTCTTGCACCCACAGTTTCACAGCTTGGGGGATGCTTTTGTAAAACTGCTCTAGACACATGCATTCAATGATCATGTCTCTGCTGTCGTACGCTTCCGCGCTTTTCAGCCACTCGACTAGGTTGGCCTTTAAGCCGTATGCAAACTCCGGATACCCCTCGCTATCTTTCTTGCCTGCGCTTCTAAACCTTTGCCGAAAAGCTTCGGCTGAAAGGCGGTATTTCTTCAGGACACTAGCCTTAACTTTTGCATAATCATATGCATCCTGCGCAGTCAGTCTGGCGACTACTTCCACCGCCTCACACGGCAACATAGACAGCAAGCGCTGTGGCCATGTACTCGGGCCGAAGTTCATCTTCTCGCAAGTCCTTTCAAAATTGCTTAGGAAGAAGCCTATGTCGGTCCCGACCTCAAATGGCTTTAATAGCCTCTCCATGCGGTATGATTCTGCCTCACTTGATCGTCCCAGAGCACGTTCACTTCCTTGAGACAACTCCAAACGTTTGCTTTCAAGTTAAAGTTGCATTTTTCTTAACTCGAGATCTTTATCGCGTTCCTCTCTCTCTCTGACCTGTTCTTCTATGTACCGTTCTTCTCTCTCTCTCTCCCGTTTCTCTCTTTATTTCAGAAGTTCCAACCCCATTTCAATTTCTTCCTCACTCGCCTGTTCGGAAATTAGCTTCAGTAATTCCGATGTTAGCATTTCCTTGCGTACATCTAGACATTCGTCTCTCAGCGCTTTCCTTAACTCCATGACTGCTGCTTTACTGCCTTGATCCTGCTCGCTGAATCTAGCTAGGAAAACACAACCTAGCTAACACTCAACAATCTAGCTTCCCTACTGTTCTAAACAGAACAACCACAAAATGAAGCCTAGAGAGTCAAAGCAAGAACCAAGCACTTACCGCAGAAACAGCACCACGTCGCAAAGTCCATCTCACCGCTGTCAGCCAGTTGTCAGGATTGGGGTCTCAATCCCATCACTCGTAATCAGTTGTCAAGATTGGAGTCGGGCATGAATTAGAAGGTAGCTGGCCCATGCCGTCGTCCAACTTATCCACGCTGAGGACGTTGATGAAGGGAAGGACTGCTTCTCATTGAGAACGAGGAATAGGGGTTTATTTGCAGTATCTACATGCAGTTCATCAGTCTAGCATGACTGCGAGAGAAAGTACATCAGTCTGACGCAACTGCTTGAGAGTGTGTGTCCTGAGCAGCCGCACAACAGTGGTTTATAAACACTCGGTCCTCCCCCGATACCCTGGTGACGGAAACGGCCGTCGAGTCATCGTCAACCAGTCGCCATTCCGCGGGACGGCTTACACACACACACACGCACACCCACACACACGCACGCACACACACACACACACACACACACACACACACACACACACACGCACACACGCACACACGCACACACACACACAGGTTCACGGTCCGGAACCGACGTCACACGGACTTCGTGGAACTCGGAGCTGACCCCCACAGCGCGGCCGCGTGCCCGTTGTCTTGCGTCTTGGATGGCGCGTGGGAAGAGGCCTTTGAAGACGTTCCCGCGGCAACACCCCCGCTCGTGGCCGACCCGGGTAGGCGGTGTCGTGTTCACGCACAAAGCCTGCTTCCTCGAATTCATTCAGTTAGAACGGCGACGAGGCTAGAGCGTAACGCTAAGGAAAGTTGCCGCCCCTGTCGGAAGTGGCGGGCAAAACTTGCGCTTCAGCTGGCCGTTCTTAACAGCCCACAGGAAATTGTTTGTGCGATGGAGCACTTTCAATGGCCCGTCGTACTGTGGATGGAGAGGTCGCTGCACTGTGTCATGCCGCACAAACACATGGGAGCAAGACCAAAGTAGCGAGCGCATGTGGATGGGTCGTGGCGCTGGCTGACGAGGTGGGGTGGCACGAAGCTTGCCCGCGATATCCCGCAACTGACTGGCGCAGTCGCCATCAGCAGCATGTACTTCGTCAACCTATCGTGCGCGAAATTCGCTAGGCAATCGTATATGGCTTCCACAGACTAGCTCGGTGGTGCTGCAGCCATTGTCGGCATTCAGCAGTGTGCGGATATTAAGAAGGACGAGCGTTAGCGCTTCTGTCCAACTGTACCCTTCTGTCTCCATGAGAGTTGCTTTCAACTGGGGGTGAAGCGCTTCACAATGTCATTGCTCTGAGGATCGTAGCCAGTTGTTATTATGCGAGAGGTGCCGATCAGCAGTGTTATGTTTGCTAAAAGAGCACATTCGAACTGCCGGCCGCAGTCAGTCGTAGCTGTGTTTAACAGAAAACCATGAGCGCTTGTGTCAGCGATGATGTCTGCCTTAAGCAGAGCTTCAGTTCAGCTTGTAAATCTGTCCACGTAGGTAAGTAATTGCGACTAGCCATAACAAAGTGGCAACAATCCGACAATGTCCAAGTGGACATGTTCAAATCACACGTTTGCCGCTTGGGACCCCGCCAAGGCCGTCACAGCGTGACTCGGGGTTTTGGAGCGCTGGCAGGCGATGCAATCTTATGCCGACGGTCGGGCGTCTTGTTTCATACATGGCCAGCTGTATCTGGCCGTTACGAGCTTTTGTGTGGCCCGAAGAGCCGGATGTGCCAGCTTGTGCAGTATCCTGAAGGCGCTATGACGAAGGCCAGAGGGAACGAAAGGACGAGGCTTGTCCGTTGACGCGTCGCCGCACACTCGATCTTTTGAGGCAGGCACAGGTAGCCTTTGCAACTTCAGAGTGGTTACTGTCGTCCGCAACTTACTCACTTCTTGATAAGCTTGCTTATATGAAACCAGCCGAGTTAAATCAATTCCCTCGGGAACGCTAAATGCGTTGGCAGGACTGCGTGACGTGGCGTCGACGACCACATTGTTGACGCCGCTCTGGTGACGGGTGTCTGCAGAGAACTCGGATTCGGAATACATCTGACGTAGCTCACGGGAAGTGTGCGTTCCTCTTTCCAATGTCGGGAGATCAGGGCGCACTCAGATTTGTGGTCCGTAAGCAGGAAGAAATCCGTGCTTTCTATGCTTTCTACATAGTCCCAAAAATGCCGGTGGAGGCATCGATGGCGAGCCCCTCTCAGCCTAAAGTATTGTAGCGTTCTTCTGAAAAGACCAGCTTACCAGAGAAGATGTCAAGCGCCAGACTCCGTTGCTGAGCTGCTGTAGCACTGCGCACATGGTTGGCTCTGAGGCATCGACCATGATGCACTGCGGTATGCCTGGCTGCGGATACACGAGCAAAGCACGATTCGCCAAAGCCTCGTTAACTGGATGGAAAGCGTTGCAGGCTTTGTCAGCCCATGTAACGGTTTCCGCTCTGCTATCCGCAGTTGCTAGCAGCCTGTGCAGATGGTGCAATGTAGCTGCGTACTAAGGTAGAAAACATCAACAGAAGTTCACCAGTCAAAGGAACTCGCAGAGCTGCCGGTTAGTGTTAGGTTTCGGAAATTCTCTCACAGCTTAGAGCGTACACGGACTCAAACAGTATGAGTGGAGCTGCGTGGACGAGAATCTGGGTAGCGACCAATATATAGTGCAAACGATCATTCCGCACCACAAAGCAACGATGAAGATAGGAAAAGCCAAGATCACGGACTGGCAGGCCTTTCGCAAAGACGAGAGGGCCATTAATGCGACGATAGACGACATAAAAATATGGATCAGAGGAGTCGTGGAAAGAGCCCAGAAGCATACGAGGAAAATCCAGCTGTCGCAAGTCACCCCCGTGGTCGACCCCCACTTACTGCACCTGTGGGAGGCGCGGAGGGGTCTCGCGAAACGCTGGCAGCGTAAGAAGTGCAACCGGAAACTCAAAATTTGAATCTCCAAGCTGATCAAGGAAACCCAAGAGTACTCTAAACAATTGAAAGAATGAACTGGCGCGAAACATGTAACAAGCTTCAAGGTACCTTAAGCAGCAAGCACACTTGGGCGGTGCTCAAGACTCTCCTATCAAAGAAGGAGAGCAAGAACGCCGCAAAACAGAAAATTCAGAGACTCACACACAACCACCCGGGGAAAGAGGAAGACATTATCAGAGAAGGGAAGGAGACGTTCCTCGGTACGGAGCGGAAAAAAACTGTCGATTCGCACTTCAACGAGTATCGAGGCAATCCAAATATAGAATTGGATCGGCCCTTCACAGAAGCAGAAATCGAGAGGGCCTTGAGCAAGCTCACCCGCAACACGGCGCCGGGGTACGACAGAATAAACAACAAGACACTCCGGAACCTTGACTGACCCTCTGTAGACGCGCTCCTAAAATATATCAACGAGCGCTGGGAACACGGCAAAGTACCACCGCAATGGAAACATGCCGAGGTAACCATGATACATAAACCCAACAAGCCCATCAGCGTGCCGAACCTTCGACCTATATCCCTCACCTCGTGTGCTGGAAAACTCTATAAGCACATGGTGCACAACCGCATGATCGACTATCTTGAAGACAACGGACACGTCCCAAGCAGTATGTTCGGATTTAGAGCTCATCTGTCCACGCAAGACGTGTTGCTGCAGATCAAGGAAAAAGTCATAGACAAACTGGACACGCACAGCAAAAGAGCCATCCTCAAACTTGACGTGAAAGGGGCTTTCGACAACGTGTCACACGAAGCCATACTGCAACACCTCAATGTATATAACTGCGGCGAAAAAATATATAGTTACATTAAAGCTTTTCTGAAAGAACGGACAGCCACAGTGGGGATAGGCAACTTACGTTCTGAGAAATTTGACATACCGCGAAAGGGAACGCCAGAAGGCTCCGTCATTTCGCCGATGCTATTCAATCTGGCGACGAGCTCGCTACCCAAGCAACTGAAGCCAATAGAAGGGATTGGTCACGCAATATAAGCTGACGACCTAACCATCTGGACTATGGGAGGGTCGACAGGTAAACAGCAAGACGCTCTGCAAGAAGCGGTTAACACTATGGAAAAGTACCTGGAAGCATGTGGACTGACGTACGCGCCTCAAAAGTCGTAGCTCTTGGTGCTAAGGAAGCGCACAAGAGGCCGACAACCGCAGCAGATACCAGACCCGGTAGTAAAGGTGGGAGGCATCATGATTTCGCAGGTTACGACGCTCCGCATCCTCGGACTCCTGATTCAAAAGGACGGGGCCGGGGAAGCACTGTTGGGAAAAATTCAGAGGACAGTGCAACAAATAACCAACCTCATAAGAATAGTGACGAGCAAAAGCCACGGACTCAAGGAAGAAGACTGCACGAAAATGATACAAGCGCCGCTCACGAGCATCGTCAGGTACGGGACCCCATACGTTGACATGAAGAACACTCAACGAGACAAAGTAAATGCCCTCATCAGAAAATCCTACAAAATTGCCTTGGACCTGTCCCCCTCCACGTCCACAGCAAAATTACTCAAAATGGGAGTCCGTAACACGCGGGAAGAGCTCGTGGAAGCGCACAACGTCAACCAATTGGAGAGACTAAAACTGACAAAGACGGTAAGAGCCCTGCTGCAATATCTGGGCTACCAAGTCGAGGATGAAAGGCACCTACCTCAGCGTATCCCACACGAGACGGGGACAAGCTACACATAAGTACCATTCCCAGAAACATGCATACACAGTAGGACAAGGAAAGGAGACAGGCGAGAATATAAGCGCTCAAGCGCATGCTCGCACGCACCAACAGCAAAGAAGAAAACGTTACATATACGGATGTAGCTGCGTAAAGAACAAACGACCGATTTGCAATCAGCGTGGTCGACGAGAAGGGGGAACAACTTACAGCCACATTCATACGTGCCGAGGACGCGAGCACAGCGGGAGAGCTGGGCATAGCCCTGGCCATGGCAACGTGAAAGAAGACCATGATTACCGTGGTGACGGACTCGCAAGAAGCATGCAGAAGGTATATGAGTGGAAGGATTGGAAAGGCAGCACTTCAGGTCTTGAACAACACCGAGATAGAAGCAGCACAAATCCTCTGGATGCCGGGACACGAGTCTCTCGCGGGGAACCAGGTGGCGCACGCCGCGGCTCGAGGTCATGCACGCCGAGCCATCTCCGACACGCAGAGAACACGGACCGACGACTGTGACGAGGATGATGAACGGATATCCAAGAAGTATACGGATATCTTGGCGCACTACAGGAAGCAGAGGCGTCGCTACCCGCCCGAGCATAAGACGATGAGTAGGGACCAAGTAGTAACCTGGAGAAGCCTACAGGCTGGAACCTGCCCACACGGAACACTGCTGCACGCCATGTATCCGGGCACCTATGGGCGAGACTGCAAGTTCTGCCCGCCGGACAAGCCCAACACCTTGCGCCATATGGTGCTGGGGTGCAGGAATAATCGAGAAGTATTACCGTCATCATCACCACCAGAAAGAGGCGGATTCAGAAGAAGAATTGGAAGACCTTGTGGGAGGCTCTGCTGGTGACGCAAGACCCTGACAGCCAGCTGCGGTTGGTGAACAGGGCTCGGGCGGCAGCAGCGAGCCTTGGCTGCCTGGACTAAGGAGGCCACCAACCTTTGGGCTCAAGAAGCCTGCTGTCACAATAAAGTTTATTTCTCTCTATATATAGTACTCTTCTCTAAAACTACAATCAGTGGGAAGTCAGCGTTTTTTCTCCTCTCTATATTTCCTAAAGCCATTCACGCGCTGCCCAACACATCGCCATGTACTATTTATTACCAGCTCGCCCAAGCTTTCGATCTTTTACTCATGCCGTAACTTCGAAGTGCCTGGGTATTCGCAGTTTAGGTGTAAAAAGATTTCGTCAAGAAAATTAAGGTAACGATTTGATGGAAACAGGAGCCTCTTGAGACGCCTTCATTTGTTATAGTTACGAAACCGCGACCTAAAGCGTAGACCAGCTTGTATCTGTCCAGTCTATTTGAGAACACATCTCAACGATCCAACAAATGTTTATTTATTTATTTATTTATTTGTTTATTCCTTTATTTATTTATACACTCTAAGAAAAGTTTACACTCTTTGGGGTGTATATTTGCCACACAACAATAATCGTTATCTGTCTTGCCCGCATTTCCTTTTTTTAAAGGGAAGCTGAGTTCTCTGCGTTCTCTGAGTTCTCTGCGGCATTGAGTTCTCTGCGGCATTCTACAGTTTTGAGCCCCCTGAACACGAATATCTGGATCAAAAACGGCGGAAACAAACGCAAGCGGCTGTTTTTTCAAGAAAACGCGCACCAGCGCCTCAGGGCATCGCGCGAGCGCCGCTATTGCCCGTGATTGGTCGGGGCCGCTTTGACGTCATTCGCGGCAGTCGCCAGTCGGCGCCGCCGTTTCAGAGCGTAGCACGCTGTTCTGTTCTGGCTTCATAGCTGAGTTGTAAGCATTATGGAACGTTCTCGCTGTCTCGGACAGCTTGTATTTTCGCTGTACATGTTCGAACCCACAGCCGATACGGAAAACGATGGCGGCAACGGCGGCAACGACGATGTTGAGTCCGCCAACAACGAGAGCGATGTGTGCACCTTCTCGCGCGTTGGAAATCTTAGCTTGTACGTATGCCTTTTTTCTTCATGTAGCTGCAGTTTCCAATGACGGGAGAAAAAACGCACTAAAGTATCACTGGGAGAGAGAGAGAGAGACAAAAGGGAAGGAAAGACAGGGAGGTTAGCCAGTGTAAATACCGGCTGGCTACCCTGTGCTGGGGAAAGGGGCAAAGGGAATAAAAGGATAAGGAAGAGAGAAGGAAAAAAAACAAGAAAAATGCACACAGTAACCCGATGTTACGCGCAACAATAGTCAAAGTCGTTCGCACAATTCACATGTCCTTAAGAACTTGAGCAAGGCCCTTAAGGCCTTGAGTGCCGAAACCCGTCTGGACCAGTGTCCTAGAACTTTCTCTTCTGTGAAGGGGCGATTGTCCAGTTTTTCGAGCACGGTCACGAGCACTTTTCTTTGCACATTGTAACGTGGACAGTCACAGAGGAGGTGCGCGATCGTCTCTTCGCAGCCGCAGGTGTCGCAAGCAGGGCTGTCGGCCATTCCAATACGGAAGGAATATGAGTTCGTGAATGCCACGCCGAGCCATAGGCGGCACAGAAGTGTTGCTTCCGCTCGTGGCAACCCTGGTGGAAGACGGAGTTGCAAACTTGGATCCAATCTGTGAAGACGTGTGTTCGTGAATTCGCTGGTGTTCCACAGAGTTAGCGTAAGCTCGCGTGCGAGGGAGCGAAGGCTTGTGGCAGCATCTGTTCTTGACAGCGGTATGGGTACAATCTGGGCACCATCATGGGCCGACCGGGCAGCGTCATCCGCACTGTCATTCCCCGAAATTCCGCAGTGACCCGGTATCCACTGGTAGATGATGTTGTGTCCCTTGTCGATTGAGTAATGGTGGAGTAGTCGGATGTCTGCGACTAATTGTACATTTGGTCCGTGGTTGAAAGGGGGCAGCAGACACTGAAGAGCTGCCTTTGAATCACAAAAGATGGACCATGAATGTGGTGAATTGGAACCTATAAACTCCAGAGCAGCACGGATAGCTGCGAGTTCTGCAGCCGTCGATGACGTAACGTGAGACGTCTTGAATTTGATAGTGACAGATTGAGCGGGAAGTACCACTGCTCCAGCTGAACTATTACAGGAGACAGAACCGTCCGTGTAAATGTGAGTGCGTTCGTTGTGTTTTTCATGTAAGAATGAAAGGACGGTTTCTTTGAGGGCGATAGATGACATTTCCGTTTTCTTTTTGATGCCGGGAATAACAAGAAGGGCCTGGAGTGGCTGCAGGCACCACAGCGGTAGAGATGGCCGTGCTGCATGTGTGAAGTTTGACGGTAAACTTCCGTGGTTGGCGGCAATAATTGGGAACTTGCTGCTGGAAGAATGCCGAAGCACCAACTTTTTATTAGATTGTAAACACGGGTGCAATTCCGCGATGTCAAGCACCTTGCCGCTGCTTGTCTAAAGTCCCGTGGTTTTCTGAGTGTTGATACACGATCGCGAACATAAGTGCCGCGTTTCAAAGCGCGCACATGCAGTTCTGCGAGGTACAGTCATGAAAGTTGCTTATCATACACATCCAGAGATGGCCAGAAGTATTATATGTGCAATATTCATACTATGGTTCGACGACTTTGCGATTGTAGCTCGATCAAGAATCGGTATGCGTGCTCCATGCTAGAGTTGACATAAAGGTATTAGGCAGTTTTAGCACCGCCGTGTGGTAAACAAGATAACTGCAACTGTACGTCGAATGTTGCACTTTTTTTTTATGTCTGCTTGTGACGCCGTGCGAGATGTTACTGGCTGCATAAGAACTTGAAGGCTCTTGTCTGCAGTTTCGGGGCAACTCTGTTCAACACCAGCTGCCTGTGCCACAATGGCTGCTTCAAACTCTTTATTATCAGCCTGTGTCTGTATCAGCCTGTATCAGCCTCAAAATCTTCGATTGGTGATGGTAGTGGAACAGGTTCATCAGGGGCTCGGTTCTCAAGGAGCTCTGCTAGTACCTGAAAGAGTGCAAGGCATGGATGTCATGAATTTCAGCATATCAGCATACATGACATCAGTTGGATTACCTACAATAATTGAAATACTTTTTAAGTAATTTATGTGATGGATTATTTGTCTAGTGATTTTGAAATGTGAAATATTTTGTCTGTAATTTCATGGCTAAAGTAATTTAGTAATTGCGTTAAATATGCACCAGTAAGCTGTGTACGGCGTCAGAACGTTGGTGATGTGGTGAGGTGTCGTGGAGAAACATGGGGGGAGGGCATGAAAGTGTATGTTACCTTGAAGAAAGGTTGGCGTCCCTTTAAACTTTGCTTTTTGCTTCTTGTATGCATGAAAACATTTTGGAAGCAATCGTAAAGTAATACCATCACTTTTTTAAGGCGGTAATTGGTAATATAATTCAAATCGATGAGCGTAATGAGACGGTAATGAGTAATCTAATATAATTACTTTCAAATAATAATTTTGCCATGCGTGATGCATAGCTAGTTCCCTAGGTACAAGGGTAAGAAAAAAATTTTTGCCAAGCAGCGATGCCTGTATTGGGTAGACCTCTTCGAACGCTGATAACTTCAATACCTCACAACGTTACTTCATTATTTCAGCCCGTTCGCCTTGCCATGGGCGCGGCTGTGCCGACGCTCACTTTTGCGGCATTTCGCTGCTGGTAGCAAGCTGTGAGTGCGAAATCTACGGAACGAAGTTTTTACACGCCGAGTTCGACTACTCTAACGCGAGCATGAAAATATTACCGTAACGCCTCATGTCATGCGATTTGAACACGAATGCTGAACAGCTAAATCTGCGTGCACCACGTGGTAGGACGAATAACAAATATCACTGAATGCGCAAGCGTACCCCCGGCCAGTTATTTCACCGTATCAAAACAGCGCCGAACGAACAGCTGTAGTACAGTGTTCCGTGACAAAGCGGGGAGGCAAAACAGCATGAAAACGGCAAGCACTTCGCACGTACGTGCATATTCCCGGCTGTGCCTCCACCTCGCTTCGTCTTAAGCCGTTTGTTCGACACTAAGGCGATCATTTGTTAAAAAATTGTCCGTGTGCACATTAAAACCCTTACCTCACGCTTTCTCTTCTTGGCGAAGGCCGCTTTTGGAGGTAGCAAGGTGTATCTCTTGTAGGAGAATATAGACGGAACAACGCCGGGCTTCAGTCGCACCGATTTAACTGGAATACCGATTACCCGCATTGTTGTCAAGCTCCGATGATAGTCACTGTCGCGGAAATGTTCCGAACACAGTACAGTTGATTTCGTCGGCACGAACTTATCTCTCCTCACCGCACGGACCCACTGCGCTGCAAGCTGCTTGTCCTTCGGGAACCTGTGAAACACCACATCGCCTCGCCCGCCTGTGTTCGCGCAGCCAAATGCCGCACAGAACGAGGGCATGTTGGGCGCCCTTGGTTGTAGGCACTCACGCAGCACAGAAGGAAAGAACGGTTTACGAAAATCGCAAAAGAAACCAAACGTGAGCGGCGGCGGCGGCAGATCTCTCGTAGCGTCGTTCAGTAAAGCGCAGGACGGAAAGAGGCATGCCAGCACATGGCAGCTCGCCGATCCGGCGGTCCGGCAGCTTGGTCCCCGCGAATGACGTCACTCTCGCCGGTTCTCTCCTCTGGCAACCACCTCACCGGGCGCTCCGGGAAGCGATGGGGGCGTGTCCGCGGGCGCGATTTAGAAAGCGATTTCCGCCCCCTATATTAACAAAACGAAGAAAAAATTTTCGGAACCGTACATTATTAGGTATGTTCTTCCCAATCCCAGCAATTCATGGAAATTGAAAACCGTTTCAGCTTCCCTTTAGCGCTGCGAGCCCGGTACTTCCAAGTCACGACCGGCATGCGCGTTATCAGCATGATAGAGCATTCTCGACAGGAAATAACGAGCGCAGCGTTTTCAAGAAAGGAAATATGGGCAAGGCAGATTAGGATTATTGTATTGTGGTAAATGTGCACCCAAAGGGTGCAAACTTTTCTTACAGTATGGTACATAACATAAACATATTAGAGCAAGAACACAGTAGAATATATACACAGGCAGCGGTTATAGAGCCAAAGGCAATACACAGAAAACAAGGGGGGAAAATCTACAAATATGAATGAATTTTACGTTTAATAAGCGAGAACTATCACGGAAAACTAAAGGGCGAATCAACAAGTCTCATTGAACATTCGTTTTTATTTTTAACAAAACACGTACCAGGTTTTACCAACCTAAACTAGGCGTGGATGTTTTCTGCTAGCTATCCTATAGACGTCTCAGGCATGGAGTTTCCTGCAATAATTACTGGAAGAAACTCTGGCGCTAGAACCATTTAGCCACCATGGAATGATGGGAAGTACATGGATTGTGTCTGATCTTCGTGCTTGTGGATTCAGACTTTATTGTGGCTTTGTTTATTACGCTTTATTTGCCTTCACCGTAGTATATTTCAGAGCGATCTATACTTATCAAAGCGCAGAAGGCGCTGCGAACACGCACAATGGCTACTAATCGCAACGGTTCAACTTGCCGAGGCGGTCAAATACAAACGCGTCATGCTTCTCGAGGCACTGGCTTGCTTGATACAAATGTCGTTTGTCGGTGCATACGTCGGTGGCGTAATGGTTTCAAAACCGGGGTTCTGTCCTACAGATCCACTGTTCAAATCCTGCAGTAGGAACATTTTAATAATGGTCGTTTAAATATTTATTGCGCAGTGCATTGTTGCAAATGACGCGTTTAAAAGTCATCAAGCCGTTGTTTGAAGCCAGAAGGAGATAGTTTAAACGAATCCACCTCTTTCCCATATCGCGGCGGTACTGCTTGTTGGCCTAGTTGGTGCATGCTCAAAGACGTGTTTTTTTGCCGCAGGGTAAAACACACACACAAAAGGAAGATACATAGTAGACAACACAGGCGACACTTCCAACTAATTTAGTTCGGGCGGTAACCCAGGAATATATATACACATACACGCATGGCAAGCTGTTCACGAACCTATGTTATGAAGCGGTCGAACAATCTCGTTTTCGATTTGTAGAGCAAGGCAGATGTATCGCTAATGCAACTTGAACCTTTCTTTTTTATTTAATAAGCTTCTATTAGCTGTTTGATTTCTGCTTCTACCTAGAATCTTAATGTCATGAAGACGTGGTTTGCTCATGCAGGCCTTGCAGTGCGCTGGCAAATGTGCCACGCCATCTTCCTGGGTTACCGCCCAAACTAAATCAGTTGGAAGTGCCGCCCGTGTTGTCTTCTATGTGTCTTGTTTTGGTGTGTAGTTTAACTTGCGGCAAAAAACATGACTTTTACTTCCCATAATTCCTGTGCTGGTTCAAGCACTCCCAATGCAGCTCGCAACACCCTAGTGCCAGAATTCCCTCTAGTAATTATTGTATGGATCTCTTGTGGTACTAGGTGCCGATTAAGTTTCTGCCAAAGTAACTACATATCCAACTTTATAGTGTTTATGATTTCATGATCGGTATGCTACAAGGCTTGTGCGCATTCGGTGATAAAGAACTCAATTGAGCGAACATAGAAGCTGGGTGTTGGGCAAAGATGCCTCCGCTAGCGGTCGCCACGATTCATTCTTTCTCTAGACAGGGTAACGTCCCAGAATCACGCCCATTGTTTAGACACACCTTATCTTCTTTGTATTGGCGTCACTCCCAAAGCGTTTGTTCTATCCTGTACGTGCCTCAAGAAGGTCGCCACTTCTGCTGATGTAGCGTACACTGCTACTGAATACGCCTCATCGCACGCTTTCGAGCGCGATCTATCAGCGCAGGCCATTCCGAACGTTTCGCTGCCCTGACAGTTCGTCCACATTGAGGACCGAAGGTAGGACATCTTTTGTTGGTCTTCATGTTATGGTTCTGATCACTTATGACAAAATACAATGCTTCCCTCGTATGCATATGGTACAGCTACAGCATTAAACGACAATACAAAAGAACTATCGATTCAACCACCCACAAGTCATCTGTCACAATTACGTGGCACACGGACTGTAACCTTTCACTGTTAGGCTAGCACGCTACTAAGTTCCTAAGGGTAATATATGAAAAAACGTACGTAAGGAGGTCCCAGAGCATAAGCCTATAAAGTGACCTCCCTAGAACTTCATCAATCAGTCAGGCCTGTTGCAAAGTTGAGATGTTATGGCAGTGATTAGCATTTAAAGTAACGAGGCAGCCTACCTTCTTGCATCTTACTGTCCCCAACTTCTAAATTTAACGTGTTGGTAACCGAGACCAGTCACTTCTTAAATTGCTTTAGAGCAGTTGAACAAGTGAAAAGTCCCAGTAAAAACATATCAGCTTCTTCGAACGTTGGTTCCAATTTCAGTATTCAGATTCATCCGGTTGATTAGTTGCCAAGATCTTAATTTATCGCGTTTTATTCTCTCGCCCGTTATTCTCAATGTAGGGCTGCCATGGAGGCTCATTTCTTTCCACTGACTCGTGTTCTTTTGCATGGTTTGTGATAAAACGTCGGGGCACAACTGCTTCGAAAATTAGGTGCACCTATCTCTAAGACAAAGGTGATGTAGAAGTAGTGACCAGGCGTTCTAGTTCTCGTTTTTTTTCAGCTATACGGCTTTCTACTGTATACAAATGCTTTATTTCAGTTATCTGATATGCGCTCAAATCAAAGTGGTAGGTTCCTTTTGAAGAACTGGTTTTTCCACATTAATGTATACCGAAGTATAAGACGCACCTTCACAAAGAATTTTTCTTCTCAGTAAATTTCTCTGTAGCTCAGCTTCTTATTACAACGCATTGTTTGTGTAAGTTATTTGTCACTGTGCGAAAATAAAATGACACCAAAGCAGAATTGCGCCGTAGTGTCAGACTATCGAACAAGGTAAATCAGTTCTACGAAAACTGCACAATGTCAGGAGGTACGTGAAACGAAACGAAAAATTCTCTATTCACCTGAATGTAGAAGCTAGGAAGGTGCTGTGCGATGCTCTTTAGCGAAACAGCAAGAATTTCAGCCAGTAATTTTTCTTGGGCGCTGTCGCTTATACATATTCTTTTCAAGGAATCATGGGAAGAAATTAATACGTCTCAAGACTTCATTATTTATATTTAAGAAGAAAACACGAAGATTGCCCACTTTAGCGTATCCCTAAGCTCCCGAAAACTCCTCAAAACAGAAAATAAAGGAGGCGAGAACAAGATAAAAATAACACATAAAACAATCATTATTAAAGAACAATGGATAGACACAAGTCACAAGCACATAACTACCATAATGGGCATCACCACAAGGCAGCACGACTTAGTCATTCGTGACAGCTATCGCATCACATTAGGGAAATGATGCACTTGGACAAACTTGCACTTGCAAAAGGATTCAAAACTTGCACAAGGATTCATTGAGCTGAATGTATAACACTTCGTGACTGTTCAGAATCACAGCACTGGACAAATCCACCTCGTATGCGGTAGGCCCTAATTTGGAATCTTTATGCCGCCGGAATCCTGACAGATTTTTCTCATGGGCAGAAATATACCACAACCTGGCTTTTAGTTGTTTATATGAGTTCTCTTCTCAAATGGGGGCCACATAGATTTGTGAGGGTGTCGTAACTCCCCTTGCCCCCCCCCCCCCCCCTCTCACAGCTTTGGTGAAACAGTGGATCATCCGACACTGCTGTGCAAGACAGACAAGGGATGCCGCCAGGTACAAGCGGTAAAATATGTACAAGCGTGCTACCACCAGGTGCTCGGCAATTACGGGAGTTCCAGAGTTTTGAAAGCGCACTCACCTGTTGGGAAATTGGCAGCATGGGATACCAGAATATAAACGATAGAGGGCCAGGTCGTGCTACAGCTCTACTCATAAGAAGTACTGGTAGGTTTTCGACAGCACCAGGATTCGAACCCAGTACCTCCTACATACGAGGCGGGTGCTCTACCATTTCACCACCCCTTTGTTAGTGACGTCATTTGCGGTGGCTACTCAGTCTACAAAATGCACTTGTATTATTGACGACGCACCTAAAATAGAAATCACTGAAAGCGTGCTGAGAATGTGTAGATAAAGTATCCGAACACATTTCACCAAATCTTGCGAGTGCTCGTTAGAGTAACTCAACACTGTTCAAATTTTTCAGAAATCGCCGCTATGCCGGGACAGAGGCCCTACCGCCAAATCATCGACGGCGTGCCCAGGTGTCCTCTACTCAATCCAGAAATCTTTCGCAAAAGCCTCCTTTTTCGTGCCGCGAATGGCGATGTCGTTCAGAGCTCGTTCCCGAAAAGCGGCACGCATTGGATACAGTACATCACGCAGCTTATTATCAAAAAGGGGGAAGCGATCCCTACGCACGCAGACTTTGCCAGCAACCTCCGCTCCATCGAATACATGGGTTGCGATGACTGGAAGTCAGCTCTTCCCGTGAGACTTCTGGTTACCCATAACCCTCTAGAGCGTGAGACCATGAACGACAAGGCAAAGTACATCTACATCGCTCGCAACCCTTGGGACGTCTGCGTCTCGCTTTTTCGCATGGTGACAGACCTGAGTGTTTACCGCTTTCAGGATGGCACTTTCGAAGAGTTATTTGAGCCGTTTGTAGAAGGTGACGTGGGTTACGGAAGCTACTTTGACCACGTAGCAAAGGCCTATGCTCTGAAGGACGAACCCAACGTATTCTTTGTCACGTATGAGGAACTCAAGAAGGACACCCGAAGTACGGTGCTGAGGCTTGCTCACTTCCTGGGAGAGGCTTACGGCATGCACCTTGAGAACGACTCACACACGCTCCGAAAAATTCTAGAATGGTCCACGCCTGAGCACATGAGACGCGTCATGATTATGAGCCTGCAGGCTAATGATAATCAACAATTAAACGAGCTGTTCTCCAGAGACAACATAAAGAGCAAGCAGGGTTACGAGGGAGACTGCTACAAGTACACAGTGGTGAGAGAAGCGAAGGTTGGAAGCTGGAGGGATTATTTCACACCGGAGATGCTGAGCCGATTCGAGGAAAAGATAAGAGATCAAGGTGATAAGGCTTCCTTCATTACACTATGGAGCGACATACGTCAAGAAGCAATCAACTTGTCTAAACGTTAAGCATCGTATCAACACTTGATTAAAAGTCACTTCACTTACTGGCATATGTTGCGGACAATAGTACCTATGATATTCCTCAAGAATAAATTAGTTTTTCTATTTCTCGTGGCGATCAATTATTGATACTTTTGGCAACCTTTCTGTCTTGTCGCGGTCGATGATTGGGTTTTGTTTTAATTCAGTCTAGTAAGTGAACAGTGTGAAAGCCCATATAAGGATGTAGACGCATTTTCTTTTCATTCTTAGGTCGCTCAATTTTCATTAAGAATATTTCTCCGGCTGCTCTTCGTCAACAGATTGCATAAGTTTGTCTCATCTAAGAATAAACGGAGCGATGGAATTCAGCATTCTAATTCGTGTCGCTAAGGCCTTTTTTTGTCATCACGCTGCTCGATATTAGGTAATTGTAGTTTTGTAGTTTCTGCGCATCGTAAGATGAAATGTTTAGAAACAGCCCAATGTTTAGCACTATCAGAATCCCGAATATGATCCTAATGTGTTCAGGTGTCATACTCGAGCAATTCATAAGCTGTTAACATGTCGAAGAAAAAGAAAAACATATAGACCGCTGGCACTTATCTCTCGAACAGGAAAACAGACACCAGAAACACTTCTCAATAATATTCAGCAGCGCCGATTGAGGCGCACATTTCCCAGGAATGTGCTCATCGCCGTATTAGAGCCCATTATTTTCGCTCGGTGTTCTCTCATTCCATGTCATTATATATCTGCGTCACATTCAACTACGTAACGAAGCATCAGTTTACCGACGCAATTGTTACGGCTAAACGAAAGAAATAAACTAAATTTACAGTCTTTTTTTTTAAACATGATCGACGACAAACAGGAAACTGGGCAGTCCGTCTGATTAAGCGCCCATCGACGTCTTTGGGGCTTTTATCACTCTCTCCTTCCGTAGGTAATGAAAAGCAAAAAGAACGGTAAAGTGAGGACGCTTAGCCACTGTAAGACCGCCGTCCTACCCTGTAGTTTTCTTAAGGTTAATTTAAATATAAAAATAATTGAAGGAGACGAATAGTTAGTTTTATCAAAAGAGAAAAAAAACACGTCAAAAAATTGTGCACACAACGCCATACAGTGCGCGAACGCTTAGAGTATGTCACTGAATCAGCATGACCTCAGGAAATACATCAATGAAGTTAAGGCCTACGCTGAGCACGCTTTGAACACAACCTGATCTCGAGGTCCTACCCTATGACGTTGAGCGATCGTCTAAGCTACCTCTAGCACCGTCGAGAAATTATTTTTTTACGCACTGTGATGAACTATGTCAATATCTGCGCCATCCACCCGCACAGAAGTGTCCGTTTATGCTGCTTATCTAACGCGGTGGTTCTGGTGTTCAACTTCGAGGGTCTCGATTGTGACGGCCTCGATGCCTTCACGTGGCATACGAGGGTCTATTGGATAATTACCCCACTTTCAAGTTCACGCACTGCGTTATCACTGCGGTTAAAAGTTCATATACATCCACAGTAATGGCCATGAATTTCACTGGCTAACACAGTCAGTTCCATGGGGCCTATAACGTAAAACTATTCCAATATATTTTTATTTCCATCTCCTGACGTCAAATTTGCGTAACCGCCGACGCAAGCGCTGGGCGGTCACCCGTAGGGTTGTCTGAATAGACCAATCAAATGCTCTCCTCGTTCACAGGAGGTCACTTTTGTTTGTTTGAAAAACGAATAACATTGCCTACAGTGAGCGGCTTGTCTTATCTAATTGACTGACAAGAGGCGAGGAGCACGCTCAAGTAGAGAGGGATTCGATAGGGCTGAGCCACTGCACTGAAAGTCGGTGACCGGATGAAGAAGGTGGTGCCGGCGTCTACCATTGGTCTGCTTTCCCTTACTTAGCTTGCGGTGGCTGGTTGAAAATCACGACGGCATGTAACGGAAGCCTAAGAATGACGCTAAAACGAACCCTCACCAATAAAGAGTTGGCAGAATGAGGTCGTAAACGTGCCGAAAGTGCTCGAAAACGTTACACGGCCGTATCCAGCTTTTCTGGACATGAGGGTTTAGTTCGCATGAGTGCCACCACGTGGCGTACTAACCTTAAACTTTTCAAACTTCCCGCGGTGACGCGTGATTACGTCAACCAAACAAAATAAAAAAAAAAATAAAAGCTATCCCTGTGCATTGAACTTCGCCACAATGCTTGTCCCGCCGGTGTTATCAGTGGTCTTGATCAAGCGTATTGCTCGTCGCCTAGAAATTACTCGTCATCCAAAGAGCATTTAGTCGCGACGAGCAATGGTTGATTCTGGGCTTTTGATGCGGTTCTTTTCTTTCTCTTATTTTCTTTTCCTTTTCTTTTTCTTTTTTTTTCATTCTACGGAGTAAAGAAGCTAGCCTAATTGTCAGAAGTACTTCGGGGCAGCCTTTCTTCAGTCGGCACACATTGTTAACGTCCGAACATCGCACAGCGTCTACTAGAGACGCCGTCGTGGACGGATTTTGATTTTCCACTACCGAATTCGTTAAGGTGCACACAATTATTTCACTAGCGACATGGCAATGCGCACTCATGGGCTACCACCGCAGCTGCAAATTTAGATGTGCTTAAGCATTAAGACATATACATGGATAAGTTGGTTTTTCACCTTAACACAAAAGTCACGATACAAGAGTTGAGCAAACTGTTCCTGTGTCGTCGCAGGGTGTGAGACCGGGCTAGTTGGTATTCCATGCTAAAGTGACTAGCGCAAGAGTGGACACGGGACACTAAAGAAGCGACAAGGATAAGCGCAAACATCCAACTGGGCGCTTGTCCTTGTAGCGTCTTTAGTGTTCCCTGTCCACTCTTGCACTAGTCACTTCAGTTTGTGTCGTCGTCCGTTAGCATGCTATAGCCGAAGCTGTTCGCAATATTACGTCTCCATTTACTGGCCACCAGGCCAGGTACACCATTGGGTACGACACATACAGTACTTGCAGTTAGTTTCCAAAGTAGTCTCCTATGGCGGTTGTCCACGTGCGTGAAGCAACAACGATATTTAAAATTATTGTGCAGTAATATATACGGGATTTGTGTGTTCTCCCCATTCTCTACCATGTTGCCGTTCCGCCTTTATTATATAGCCGCAATGTAGACTAGCAGCTATCGAACGCCATAAAGGCTATCCACATACTCAAAGACCTCGCGCACAACTCCTGTCGCTTAATTGTATTCAAGAGTTGTGCGACTGCCCAGGATATCCTTAACGAATGTTACATAACACATTATGAGGTTTTACTTGCCAAAACCACGATTTCATTATGAGGCACGCCGTAGTGGAGGATTCGAGAATAATTTAGACCACTTGGGATTTTTTAACGTGTGCCTAACCCTAAGTACGCGGGTTTTCGCATTTCACACCCATTGAAATACCGCTGCCATGGTTGGGATTCAACTCGAGACCTCGTGATTAGCAGCCGAACCCAATAAAAGCTAAGCAACTATGGAGGTAATGTTGGCAGTAGGAGGAAGGTGGCAGCCGGAAGGTGAGACAATTTGTTCCAATCCTCATTGCGCGAAAATCGGTACCATCTGTCGAAGAATGACACCGTAGAATGCACTGTATTCAATGAGTGAAAAAATTATGCGAATCCAATGATGTGCGAATCGATGTAAGCAAAGCTTTCTGCGTTTGTTGTCATTGTCATGCGTAATCTCCACAGAGTAGACAGGCACTCTCTAATGAAATGCTGTCAATGTTTACCTGATTACGCCTGCCATTGTGATGCAAATAAACGGCCGCCTTCAACTCTTTTTCTCAGAACTAAACGCTGAATGAAATGCTGACGTGATCCTAAACAAGATCAACAAGCGCCGTAGTGCTCGATCTTACGACGCCCATATTCGGAAGCTTATATTCGGTATTATTTTTTTTTTTTGGGGGGGGGGGGGGGGCGTTATGCTCTTGTACCCTAGAAATGTCTCTCGGACGTCTCTGATGTGCTCGTTTTTATTCTCAAGTACGCAATGAAAACTCTCATCGCTGCAAGTTCATGATGTATTGGTGGCAGGCCGCCATGGCGTGTCGCGCAAGTATAACCACGCTGATTCGTTTGGGTTGACATATACTATTTTGTGCGTCATACTTCGCCACATTCATTTTTCAAACTATGCCAGAGCTCGAAAAGGGCGGCCAACTCACTACGTCCCTTACCTCTGTTTACTTCCGCAAAATGTGTGTTTATCGCTGTGGTTACCAAATACGCCCAGCGGTATGCTACGACACAAGCCTTTCTGGCGGCTGAGCAACTGAAGTCGCAGGCTTTATTCAACATGGCGTCGACGTTCAATTTGGCTATCCTCAATTACTTGTCGCGGACTTCGCTCACCGCCTTCTCTCCAGTGTCATCTCTTACGCTACTCGCTCCTGCTAGACACAACACAAACACGCAACGACCTTAATGAAGTATCAATTACACACTAGTTGACACACTGTCGAGGTATATTTCCGCTGAGCACCGGGATTGGAGCGTTGTCCTGTCTATGGTGACATTATCCGTCTACAGCCTCTCTCAACAACACCGCTCGTTACTCATCACGTTTTTTTTTTTTTTTTTTTGTCGGCAAGAGTATAGTGTATTTCCTCTGAATGTGCTTTCGGCTTTAGGCGTGACCTTGCACGCCCGCTTATTCTGTTACGTTGACGGCGACCGTTGTCGTCAGGATGCCCCCTCATTCTGAGCTTCGCAGTCACCAGAGGGCACAGAAAGCTGTCTTCACAAACAAACCACCGAGATTCGAGCCCATCTCCCAAATGCTCCATCTTGCATTTGGGAAATGGGCACGCTAACCATTACGCTACCACCTGCCTCCACCAATTTCTGTTTATCTGTCTGCCTGGAGCAATTGCCGGACTTGTTCGCCAGGCTAAACCCGCCTGCTGCTACAATTCACCACCACCACCACCACCACCACCACCACCATCCCACTTCACGTTTTTGCCGCAGACGCAGGCAGAATGGATGCAGAAACGAAAAAAAAGTAAAGATTGCTTGAGCGGCTAGCTGACACATGACCTTAACTTTGGCAGGTTATTCTCATTGGAGCGCATGCAGGCTTGCAGCTGTGTGCAGATTGTGGGTCGCCTTAGCTTTATTGTAAATTTGCTTTCACCGACTCTTTTCAGCTAGAACTCAAATGCCGGAAAAAACGATACCTACCGTTGAATATTTGTTTCTTGTTTTCTTGGTTTCAACCAAAAACGTTGATTTACACAAATAGTGATCTTTTTAAGAAGTGGCATAAGGATACTACATTTTGAGGTCATGCCATTGTGTCAATACGGGCCGGCACCACGTATCGACGAAAGGGCTTCACAGTGCCGATGCACGCGGCAGGTTACTCAATGAAGAAAACAGGAAGCGACTGTTTTTCAGTTCTCTTAACATATTGTAACAGATACGAAAGGCACGGACAAGAAGAGAAGAAAGAGAGGACGAAGAAAACGAGGAGTTAGAGAGACCGGGCTGCGCTACGATCACGCTGCCATCATCGTCCAATTCTCCTGTAAATAGAGCCATTTCTTCGCAACTCCTCGTAACAGTTGTGGTGGAAGGTGCTGTGTAATCGACACCCGAAGACGGAGGCTGAACCACAAGTTCTTCGACGGAGCCGTCGCCTTGCTGGACTCCCACCGAATTCACCGGAGCTGAACATGTCCCACGACGCAGAAGAACGGCCCATTCCATCTGCTGCCCCGACAAGTTCTGTTCTGCAACTGAGAGATGCGCGTCCCTTCGCCTGAAGATCGGACGAAGACGTCGAGGAATGGCTCATCCATTATCACCGGGTGAGTGCCGCCAACAGGTGGAACAGCGCTTCTCAGCTTTCGAACGTCGTGTTCTTTCTAACGGATACTGCGTTGGTGTGGTTCGCCAACCACGAGGAAACATTCACAACATGGGAAAGATTTGTTTCGGAAATCAAAGAGCGATTCGGCGACTCCGCGACGAAAAAGAAAAGGGCAGAACGCAACTGCAACGTGCGCAAGTACCAGGCGAAACCTGCACTACCTACATTGAGGCAGTAATAAAACTGTGTAGGATGGTGGACTCTGGAGTGTCCGAGGAAGACAAAGTCGGGCACATCCTAAAAGGAATTGCCAAGGATGTTTACAATTTCCTCATTGCAAAAGACAGCCTGGCTTCCGTCGCTGACATCATTCGGCACTGTCGCACTTTCGAGCAACTAAAGACGAGGCGCATAACGCCGAAGTTTGGCAGGCTAGCCAATGTAACGACAGTTGCAAGCGTGGACAGCAACCAGCCCCTTGATCTTGAATCAACGATCTGACAAATAGTTCGGGAAGAACTCAGCCTGCACGCGCAAGTGACACATCCAGGCACTCATAGCTTCCGCCTACCCCTAGATATTGAGCCAAACGTGGCATCCTTCTCCCGTATCCTGCGGCAAGGGGCACTGAGGATTATGAACTCACGCCCCGACAGCAGTCACGTCTCTACGACAGAGGCCCTACTTATGACGCTAGGCCACAACGAGAGCAGCTGCGTTTTTACCCCCGAGGCCCTGCGACTTCTGTCAGGCCACGACAAGAACAGCACCGACCCTACTACCACGACGCGACTTATGAAAGATATAACGGATTTCAGCAAGCAGCAGAGACACGTTATCCAAATGAACACGAACTTCCTCGCCGCCCGCAGCCGTCTACCATTCGTTTCGAGGAAGACGCTGTGAACCGCGACCCTCCCGTGTGCTGCAACTGCGGCTCCACAGGCCATATATCTCGGTATTGTCGCCAAGCCCGTCAATCACGTAGGACACCATCGATGTTCTCGCCAATCAGAACCCGTACTTCATATGACCTGCGGATGACCGATTTGCTTCCAAGGGATCACTTCTCACACGAGACCAGACGCAGTGATTCGCCAGCATCTGAGCGGAGTTTGACGCCACCAAATAGCCGTCCCCGTCGCTTTCCGTCCCCTCGGCGCCGTTCTTCCTCACCGTCCCCGGGAAACTAGCATCCGCGGCCAGTGGATGTGTGGTCGCCGGACAGTCTTTGCAAGAAATACCTCTGCCTGTTGTGATGTTCAAAAACACAGTGAATGTCTCGATTAACGGAATACCGACCATGGCGTTAGTTGATACTGGGGCGACTGTGTCTGTGATGAGCCTCGCTTTCAAAAACCGGCTCGGCCACAAAGTTATGTTTTCTTGGAACGACGGTATTACCTTTCGTGGAGTAGGCGGCGAGTGGCTTCATCCCCTTGGTGTTTGTGCTGTGAGTGTTTCGTTGGCTGGGAAAGTGTATGTGTCGGAAGTCCTTATTCTTTCTCGTTGTTCGCACGACGTTATTCTTGGTATCGATTTTCTTGAACAGTGCGGCGCTTCCGTAGACTGTCGTTGTGGCGAAATCTCATTGAACAAGTTATTTATATCAGCACATTCCGAACAAAGCTTGGGTGGTGAAGACGGGGACACAGACACACTCAGTGTTCTTGATGAAGTGATTGTACCATCGTGGTGCCTGAAGCCCGTTCGTGTTTCTACAACTATTGTTGATGCTGACTGTGTTGACCTTGTAGTTAGGCCTCTCCGCATAAACTGCGCTAAAAAAATATACTTGTGCCCTGCTCTGTCGTGTGAATGACGAAAGGAGTCGCCACATTGTGGGCGCTGAACTGTTCCGCCACACCGGTTGTCCTTCCTCGCGGTATGAAAATCGCTCTTTTCGATGAAGCCGCATGTAGTTCAATAGCGGCACTAACTACGGACGTCTCTACAGCTTGCTTTCCTTGCGATAATCGCCATTCTGAAGAGCTAATGCTTGGCATGATCAGCAAGGCTCTCGGTACATCGGAACGGCAAGCACTGGTACAAGTCCTTGCCAGGCATGAGGCCGCATTCGACTTCACGCATGGAGATGCACCCCTTCATTTACCGTCGTACCGCGATCGTCACAGAATAGATACCGGCTCAGCACACCCCATCCGCCAGAAGCCCTACCGAGTGTCATCGTCCGAGCGCAAAGTTATTGCCGAGCAAGTGAAGGAGATGATGAACAAAGGTGTCGTTCAAGAGTCATCTAGTCCATGGGCAGCCCCAGTAATCCTGGTCCGAAAAAAAGATGGCTCCTGGAGATTGTGCATGGATTACAGACATCTAAACGCAGTGACGAAGAAGGATGTCTATCCACTACCACGAATCGATGACGTCATTGATTGCTTACACGCTGCTTCTTATTTCTCAACACTTGATTTGCGATCGGGGTACTGGCAAATACCTATGGACCCTGCCGACAAGGAAAAGATCGCTTTCGTGACTCCAGATGGCCTATTCGAATTTAATGTTATGCCTTTTGGCCTTTGTAATGCTCCTGCCACCTTTGAAAGATTTATGGACACAGTACTACGTGGTCTAAAGTGGCAGATATGCATGTGTTACCTCGGTGATGTTGTAATCTTTGGCCGCACGTCTGAAGAACATAACGAACGCCTCAGCCTCGTTCTCGACTGCATTGAGAAAGCTGGACTGGTCCTAAACTCAAAAAAGTGTCGGTTCGGCGAACGTCAAACACTGGTCCTGGGACACTTAGTCGACAAGGATGGCGTCAGACCCGATCCTCGTAAGATTGAAGCAGTGAGCTCAAGCCACAGCAGTCAGCACGAGAACTCCGCTCATTCATTGGCCTATGTTCGTATTTTCGTCGTTTTCTTCCCCGGTTTGCCGACATCGTTTACCCGTTGACAAGTATTTTGCGACAAAATGCATCCTTCAATTGGACACCAGAGTGTGACGCATCATTCTCTCAACTGAAGTTTATACTAACGTCAGCACTCCTCTTGCGTCACTTCGATCCATCTTGCCCGACTGAAGTTCACACTGATGCGAGTGGAATCGGGATAGGAGCGGTGCTTGTACAACGTCACAGTGGTGCAGAACATGTTGTCGCATATGCCAGCCGTTGTCTGAGCAAATCTGAACGCAAATATACGGTTACGGAACAGGAATGCCTGGCAGCCGTTTTCGCCGTACAAAAGTTTCGATGTTATCTTTACGGTAGACCATTCAAGATTATCGATGACCATCATTCTTTATGCTGGCTGGTCGGTTTGCGTGATCTCTCTGGTCGCCTCGCACGTTGGGCGCTGCGCCTCCAGGAATACGACTTTGTGGTATCGTACAAGAGTGGCCCCTCGTCACGCTGGCGCAGACTGCCTCTCTCGGGTTCCTCTTGCGACTACCGACTGCGATGCTGAGAAATTTGACGACTGTCTCACTGCTGTTACTCCTACGTTCCCTGACGCGGCAGACTTTCAACGAGAACAACGGGATGATGTTACCCTTGATCCGCTTTTTGTCGCCGCCCGTACTTCTAAAGGCAGCGGTCGCTTTACTGCCCGTGATAAATTGCTGTACAAAACTAATTACTCCGGGCATGGGGCGCGTTTTCTGCTTCTTGTCCCCGAGAGTCTCCGCTCCGACGTTCTACGCTCCATGCATGACGATGTGACATCCGGCCATTTCGGCTTCGTACGAACGCTGCACCGCACGCAGGAGCGCTTTTACTTGTACGAAACAACCAAGCGCTATGTCGCTAGTTGTGAAACGTGCCAACGTCACAAGCGACCGACCACCGCAGCCTCGGGTCCCCTTCGGCCATTGACACCGCCCAGTACGCCGTTCGAGCAAGTAGACATTGACCTTTTGGGTCCATCCCCGTTATCTAACAACAGAAACCACTGGATAATTGTCTGCGTAGACCATCTTACACGGTATGCAGGAACTGCAGCCATACCGTCTTCCACCGCTGCTTGCGTGGCGGCCTTCCTGCTCCGTTCCGTGGTCCTTCGTCATGGCCCACCACGTGTCATCAGCGACCGTGGTCGCCAGTTCACGGCTGATGCCATTGAAGAGTTACTTCGTTTGTGCACTTCACAGTTCCGTCATTCCACGCCGTATCATCCACAGACCAATGGCCTCGTTGAAAGGACAAACAGAACGCTGACTAACATGCTTGCCATGTACGTCTCCTCCAATCATAAGAACTGGGACGACGTGCTGCCCTTCATCACTTATGCATACAACACGGCGAAGCACGAAACCACGAACTATAGCCCATTTTATCTCTTGTATGCAAGGTTACCGCGAAGCCCTCTGGACACTTTCTTACCCTTCGTTCTGCACAGTGAGGATCCTGTATCGAAGACTTTGTGTCTCGCCGAAGAAGCGCGTCAAATAGCTCGTTTTCGTACTCTGGCCTCGCAAAGTCGTTCGAAAGAGCGATACGACGACCGTCACGTACAAGTATCGCTGCAAAAAGGTGACTTAATCCTCCTTTGGACACCGCAACGCAAGCGTGGATTGTGCCAAAAGTTCTTGTCACAATATTCAGGCCCATTTATAGTTGTGGACCGCCTGAGCGAACTCACTTACATCATAGCTCGCCTCCTGTGCAATGGTCGGCCATCAAGCAGAATTCAGCTGACTCATATTGCTCGCCTGAAGCCTTTCTACCCTGCTTGTACATCCTGACTCGCTCCACGGGCTTCGTCTGCTTGCGGGAAAATGTAACAGATACGAAAGGCACGGACAAGAAGAGAAGAAAGAGAGGACGAAGAAAACGAGGAGTTAGAGAGGCCGGGCTTCGCTACGATCACGCTACCATCATCGTCCAATTCTCCTGTAAATAAAACCATTTCTTCGCAACTCCTCGTAACAATATTGTACACAGAACACAAGGCACCCACCACCATGACGTTTTATTTTTGACAACTGCGACACAAAATGGCGGACTGATATACTTTCTAAAGGGGTTTAATTTTATTTTTTCATCGCAGAACCGCAAGCACAGGTTGCGTCGCGCGTCTACCGCAGCCACGTACTGTGGCCGCACTCCTTTTCCTCTAACAATGTGGCCCCCGGCGGCTTCACGCGCTCCCGTAGGTGGCCGATTGGACTGTCACTCCAGAAGTTTAAATACACAACCTCTTTTCATAGAAACGACGGCATGATTGTTATCATATTGTTGGCTTGGATATGTTTGGCACGAGGCCCAAGACCCTGTCTTCTAACACGTTCTTATGTTTGCGTTCGCGTCTCTGTCTTGAAGGGACTCACACCGTGACATGCTACAATGGTGCTTGCGTTGGGCGTGTGTAAGGCGAAAAACGCGGTTCTAAAATGTCTGTTCACTAACTTGTGCAGTAAACCCATGTTTATAGTATTCGCGCAGTATAGTAGTAATACAGTAGGAGTCACGGGTATGGCATCCGTAACCGCAAGCGCCACGTTATGGTCGTAACTTGTCGGGACAGCGTAGTTGTAATCCACAGACCCTGCCACTAAGGAATACGTGGCTAGGCATGGCTGATGAATAAGTAATTGCGAAGATTGGTTTTCAGTAAAGGTTTGTTACCAAGAACGGTGGGAGCCTAGAGTGCCGTAAAGGACGGATGCTGGGCGGTGACTCCAATCATTTACTCGGCACATCACACATCTACACTGGAATTCAACTGGTTTCGCCAACTCTTGCTTATATTCTCTCGCCTCTAAGCTGCGACTTCGCCTGCCACCCAGGCCCCAGCTTTTCCTCTTTGTCCCCCGCTTCTTTCCCAGTCTGCTGAGACGTGCTTCCACTGATGCTTGCTCCTCCTTTTTCTCAATAAATAAAGGCATTCATCCATGCGTGCCTAAGTTACTGCAGAAAATAGCGTGTCTTTATCTCCATAACCACACTTTCTCTCACCTGGACTCTCCCATCGCAAAACAAAGTTGCCGTGTTCCAAATGGCTGGGCGTCACATATACAATTTTCTTGGAATGGCCAGTAGCACGGCGGGCAATTCTCGGTGGGTGACGAGACATTCTATAGAACACCTTTTCTGCCATATCCACACTCAGTGGTCTGCTTCGTGAGCTACTATTAGCCGCTACGACGATGTACGAAATGAAAGAAACCTAGCTGGGCTGGTCGCGCGCAGCTCTTTTTGGATTCGTGATGCATCAGTTTAAAATAATAATATTTCTTATCTAAGCCTAAATGACAGCGATATAGGCGAGGTGAGTTACGGTAGCTAGTTGGCTTGGACTAACGACGCTCTTCACGCAGCACTTTCGTCTTATGCGTGTTTGCGAACGGGAATGAAAGACAGGAGGGTAACACGCCTTCCTGAAATGAAACATTCAGAATAACCCTTTGTTTGGCGGTTGGACATATGTAAAGGGTGCCCAATACGAACAATCTGCAAGCCTGTATCACCTTGCAAAGGGGAACTCAGATGAAACGTTGTAAAACGGATAGGCTTTTAATTATCGTAAGTAGATCTTTATTGAAATTCCTTACCATGAAGTGAAAGCCGACTAATAAGCATTTAAATTTTCTGTGTTATTAAAAGATCCTGTTAGTAAAAGGTTGCTGTGCTTTACAGCCCCCTAAATTAAAACGTAAGTTATGGAAAATAAATTGGTGCGGTAAATGTGTAAACGCAGACGCAAGAAAAGGCCTAGTTCATTTCCCAGTATTCTCTCAATAAAGATGGAGCACCTCTATGCTCTCACGTTGTAGAAATGTCAAGAACAAAACACTTCCAAAAGAGTCAGTCACGAATGTTACTCATTATAAGATGAGCTTGCGCTGGAAAAGAAAATAACACTCAAAGATACCGATGGCTGCGCGCTAAGTGCTTCCTCTGATTCCGATCTACGGATCAAGGCGTCGGTTCGTCAGATTGGAATGCTCGTACATCGCAGCGCAATCTCAGGTCGGCAAATGTGATGGAGAATGTACGCCAGTATTCGCTTCACGCGCGCAATCTGATAAGATAGCGCTCTTTCGCTATTGAATTCGTGCCAACATACTGGATATTAGAAACACATGCTGGCGCATCTTGAGCTAACTGATAACTTTGGAACTGTGGTTAGACGCTAAAAAAAAGCCCCCCCCCCCCCCCCTTAGAAGAAAGAATAGAGTTGCCTTCAATATTAGCTGAAACAGGCACGTACCCAAGGGGGGGCCCGGGGGGGCCCGGGCCCCCCCCCCCCCGAAATTATGACGCATACCCCCCCCCCCTTCCCGCCCACGCCACCACTTCTCACACACATCCCTAAAGCACCGCCAAATCAATGTTGAGATTTGACAGCTGTTCGGTGGTGAACATTTTGCGGCCTTTTTCACTCCTTTTGGATGGCGGTAGTTATCGGCGTCTCTTGGGATGTGAAGGCCAGTTTTCTCATCAATTCGGTGCCCACGCGATTAACTCGATATGCATTCAGTTGTCACCGTCTATTCAATGGTGACGCGCATCGTTGTTGCTTCGTTAGTTCAACCTTCTTCGTTTAGACTGATCCAGGGACACCCGCCGTGGTTGCTTAGTGGCTATGGTGTTAGGCTGCTGAGCACGAGGTCACGGGATCTAATCCCGGCCACGGCGGCTGCATTTCGATGGGGGCGTAATGCGAAAACACCCGTGTACTTAGATTTAGGTGCGCGATAAAGAACCCCAGGTGGTCTAAATTTCCGGAGTCCCCCAGTACGGCGTGCCTCATAATCGGAAAGTGGTTTTGGCACGTAAAACCCCATAATTTAATCTAATTTTTGATCCAGGGACCAGGAAAGGGATTCACTTCGTGGTCAGCTGGTCTGTACGCAGGTGGAACGAGTTGCGGCCAGAGAACATGCCAACTGCGTTTAACTTTTTATTTGTTACATTATTTCTTCGAGTGACGGCTCGCCGCGACGCTGACGGGTCCTTGGAACTATATACCCGTGATATGGGTTAGATAAGGTGGAAAATAAAATAATGCGAGACAGCGTCCGTCATCAAACCCTGCAATAACCCTTCATCTCATAGGCTATATGACTGTCACCCGTTAAGCCGCCTGGTTTTTCCCTAATTGTACAGCTCTTTTCGTACAAAATTGCCAATTGGAAACAAGAGTCGCAAAGATTTGAGAAATTAAGCAATCTATTAAGGGAGAGAGCCAAGACAACAGCCAAACAGAAAGGAAAAGCGAGAATTAACAAGTATAACCGTTGTTTAGGAAAATATTTATAGATCAAGATCTTTTTATTCAAAAAGAAAGTAGAGAAAACGCCGCCGGAAGTGGAGGACAATTCCGTGTGTTCTCAATGACGCTTCTACAGTTATAATTGGAGCCGCCTAACGCAGCCACTACTCTGCTGTGCTTGTGTAGATGTTTTTCTAACCTGCCGCGGTGGACGCAGTACGTCTAAAATCGCAGCTTCCTGCGCCATACGTGGTTGTACGTGACTGGCGGCCACGCATCGTTACCTAACTTCCCAAATAACAATACGAGTCGGCTGTGGCACTTGTTAGAGCAGTAAACGAGGGACCCAAAGGACTGTGATTCCCCCGCCAATATATAGTTCTGTATACTTCTTCCACAGCTAATTCAAAAAACGCTACTATAGTCAGATGCAACTTAAGTCTGCAATGAAGCCCCACCCACGCCCTCATAACCACAGGCCACTGTTACTCCGCGAGGCTGCAAATAATTCGTACTTCAAACTTCTTCTGTTACCCAAATAAGACGTTAACTACAAAAATAAAATTATAAGCGCGTAATTTTATACCTTCTCCCTCGCCTATTATAGTGGTATGTAGAATGCTTAATTCTTTATTGAAGTGAAATAACATGCTTTCTTCGCTACAACTATTTGTTGTGAAGTTTCACTTCAGTTGGCAGTGAAGTTTCACGAGCAAAACGGGTGAAGCAGTGAAATGAACTGCGCCGCAGACTATTGAAGACTCCATACATTGTGTCCATGTCTGTTGCATACCTCATTGCTTCCGCCGATGAAAAGACTCTTCAGGAACAGCAGACGCTCAGGAGGTATCAAGCAAGACGCCATTTTGAAAAGGCCGCAAGACGATTTTGTTTACTTCTGTGATTGGCTGGCGGAGTAACCTATCTCTGCGCGGTCCATGTGCCTTTGTTGCTAACTGCTGTTTTTTTAAAGTTCTGTTCTACTAAAGTAATCTTTATTTTGCACTTTCGCTTCTTTGCTTGTTCTTGGCAGTGTTCTTTCTGCGCTGCTTTCCTGCGCGAGTCCATTCCACGTCGTTCTTAGTTTGCCGAGTAAAGGAGAGATGTATCGTACAGACGTACCTGTAAAATACACCTTATTTCATTTCCCCTTTGTGCGTTTACGCGTTTTTATGGCGAATGCTGGGCGTTATTCACATTGGTACTAGTAAATGTACCCCCCCCCCTCATTTGCATAGAAAAGTTACCTTAGGTTGGGCCCCCCCCCCGAAAAAAAAATCCTGCGTACGTGCCTGAGATGAAACATAGTGCTGGTGGTATAAAAAGGGCCCCCAACACTGCACGGCGGCGCCGATTGACATACAGGAAATTCAAGAGTGAACCACTTTACAATTACTGGTATTTATCAAACCAGCATATCGTGGTTTAATGTAGCCCTGTATTCCAGGGGCCAGTTCCACCACGGGTACTGTGTCGGAGCTCATATTTCATGTCAGCATTAATTGTCACAAAATCAAAGCATTTTTTCTTTAGATCTTAACATTAGACAGCCAAAATACATGCAGCGAAACCCTCACCTTAATATTTCAGTACTTTTCGTTCTAACGTACATATCCGTGCTGATAAATATGTTACAAAGTGCTGAAAATGTACCCAATGCTTTCCTCCAGGAAGCTGTTTTTATTCCCTATGATGCCAGGAAACCGAGTCTGATGCCACCAACGCTCAGAAACCTAATCGGGAGCGCGCACAGTGTTCTCGCACACCTTGTGGGATGTGCCGTAGCGCTGAGGTGCTTCTTGTATAAAGTATGAGAATCGGTTGTAAAGACAGACGTGCAAGGTTGGGTCATGTGCTTAAGCTCATGAAGTTGATTTGTGCCAAGATAAGCTGTCCAAACTTTCACACTTACTTTATAAGAAGCCTATATACAGCACCATCAATATGCCGGCTGCTTTTAACTGCACGAAACAAAACTATTCGAACGATGGAAACAATGTTAACATTATTTTATCATTCAAGTGTTCAGATTGGTAACCTCTAGATGCGGAGTAAGTTGAGAAGTTGTTTGCGTAATTAACAAAGCTACGGTAATTAAATTTTCAGGAATGGTTTTTACGTGGTTAAAGAAAATCAGCAGTTTAGAGCCCGTCCTCGAGATTAGGCAGCCAAGCGAACAAATTTCGACTAAATATGCTTCTTTAAGAGCAATGCGAACAAAAGTTTTTCAAGTAAACACTCTTGGAAGACGTAACTGATGCAGGAAAAGAACATCTGTAAAGTCAAAGAAAGAACAGCACTTCACGACGGGACACACACAGGGGGAACCACACACAAACTGCGCTAACATTAGGCGCTGTTGTTTATGTGATAATGAAGCAACTAGCCCGTCAGTCATTCCTTCCAAACCTGTAAAGTCAACCTGACCACATCTAGCCTTTTGTGATGCTGTCATCAATAGTATGGCCCCGTGAACATGTTCCCCATGGTCACACAGTCGCGTTCCATATTTATTCACGCTGCTTTCTCGAAGGCAAGCATTTTAAAGTTTTAATGTCAATACGGCAGTGAACGTGTGCCGCCGGAAGCTTGCTTGTTCGCAGAAGAGATGCATGAGGGAATGATGGTGCAGATTTAGCGTGTCGTCGGCATCAAGACAGTGCACTGCCGCCGAGGGAAGGAAGATAACGAAAGTGAACAGCTTGGTAGCTGCTCACGGAGCTGTGCCGATAGTGGCGGGGCCATCATGACAAAATCTGAGGCGGCGATACTGACGGCTTTTTTTTTTACAACGAAGTCGTTAAGAGTATGCTTTAACTCGGGCCCAACTCCGACGTGGCCTATTCACATAAATGTAAAAGGCCGAAACGATTTTCTGAGATAACCCCTGGGCCGATTTTAATAAATTTTGCTGGATTCGGGAGAGAAAGGTAAATTCTAGTGACTATTGGAAGCGGAATTTCTATTTAGGGCTTGAATTCTGGTAAAAGATTTTCAAAAATTCGAAAGTGCGAAAAATACAGAAGCACGAAGTTTACAAATTAATAACTCCGCATCAAGAACTGATATCGCGGTTATGTAAACAGAATCCTTCAGACAATTCAAAGCGGACAAATCCAATATGCCGATTTACATCTTACGTGAAGTCGTTACGTTGTCAACAAGGGTTGTGGAAAAGCTGTATTTCCACATTACTGATTTTTTTTAGATTCATGCGTAATATATCAATTTTGTCCGCTTTAGATGTGCTGTTAGATGCAATGTACAGAATTGTGATATCAGTTTTGATTGCCGAAAGACAGAGTTGTAAAGTTGGTTTCGTTTTCTGAAAATTTGTGATTTTCGCCAATTTCGAATACACAAATGATGACCTAAATAAAACATTCTAAACCAACAGTCACTAGATTTTAAGTATTTCTTCTAAGTGCAACAAACCGTGTAAAATTTGATGCAGTGGTTGTGGAGAAAAACGAATTCTCCTTTTACATGTATTTATATAGGACCACCAGAGCTAAAGGTTCCTCTTAAGGGCTACTTTCCCCACTATCGCGTCCGCGTATAGAGCAAAATGATAGCGTAATACCGGCCTCACCCGCAGCAGAGGTGCAGCAAGCGTTCAGCTCTCCCCATACGTGGGCTGATCCCGAATGTAACGCCATGCCAGGCCGACCAGCGGCGGAGGTGAAGCAGGCATTAAGCACTCCCCATACGTGGACCGATCCCGAAGACACTGCAACGCGGTGCCGACATACGGCGGAGGTGCAGTTCGCCATTAAGGGGCCCACATACACAGCTTTGCTGGTCATCTTTCTTCACAGAGTGGGAGGGCACTGAGATTTTTTACTTAACAAACATCAGGTCATCGACGGCGAAACCAGGGACATCAAAGCCGTCCTCGGGCTCCACCTAGAAAGCGCCTTCGACAAGGTTACGCACTCTGCCATCCTCGCGCAGGTATCGCATCCAAACCTAGGCGAGAGGTCGTACGAATATTTCAAAGGCTTCCTCACCAGCAGATGGCGGAGCTCAGACCCGGAGACCTGAAGACGGACGAGAAGACATTAGGGAGCCAGGGAACTTCCCAAGGCTCCGTCATCTCACCCATGCTATTTAATCTTGTTATGATTAAAGTTGCCAAAAGACTAAGCCAGCTTGAAGGACTGAAGCACACGATATACGCGGACGACATTACGCTGTGGGTGGACGGGGGCAGTGATGCCCGCACAAAATCCACGCCACAGACGGCAGTCGACACGGTCGAAGAAAGCTTGGAAGGTACGGGACTGCGTTGCTCCCCAAGTAAGTTGGAGCTCCTGCTTTACCAACCGATCAAAACGCACAGAATCAAGAAGCAAAGGAAACACGAAAAGATCAAGATGCGCACCATGGATGGTAACACAATACCGACGGTCAGCAAGATCCGAGTCTTGGGCATGACGATCGAAGCGCTCGGCAGGAACGGAGACAACATCACCCGCATCATGGGTAAGGCGTCCAATGCCAGCAGACTGCTCAAGCGCGTTACCACCAAGAAGGGAGTCATGAAGGAGGAAAACTTCATCAGGCTTATACACTCCTTCGTAGTCTGCCAGTGTACGTGGCAGCCTTCCACTAGTGGGTGAAAAGCGAAAAGAACAAGCTAGAGATCCTAATCCGGAGGGCTTACAAGACACCCCTCGGTCTACCTGAAACTACCAATACGAAACGTCTCCTCCAGCTGGGCATACACAACACGCTCGACGAGATCGTCGAAGCGCAAAGACCCGCTCAGTTTGCAAGATTGTCATCAACAAAGGCCGGCAGAAAGATCCTGTGCAGTCTAGGCATCGGTTATCACGAACAGCAGGGACCAAAATGCCCCGTCCCCGACCACGTACGATGAAACGTGCGGGTTGACCCCTTGCCGAAGAACATGCACCCGGAATTCAACGAAGGCAGAAGACACGCTATCGCCAAGGCACTGACGTACCTGCACGCGGAAGACACCGGTGCCAGATACGTGGATGCAGCCGAATATGCCGGCCGCAACTGCTTCGCGATCGTGGTGGTCGACTCCGTGCGGGCGACTGCCAGCACATCGAGCAAGCAAGTGGAGGAAGCAGAAGAAATAGCCATCGCCCTGGCCATCGTAGCCCGAGAATGCCACATGATCCTCAGCGACTTCAGACAGGCGGTGAAGAACTACGCCAAAGGAAGAATTGCCCCAATGTCGGCACGCGTCCTGCGCCGACAGGCATACCGCGACAAGAGGACTCGAATCAAGTGGTTCCCGGAGCACGCAGGACAAGCGTCGGAGAAGCATGCCAATCGCAACGAAACGACACACGCCCGAGCGCGAGGATTAACCGACCGCGCCCAAGGCAATGGCTGCCCGCTGTGTTTCAGCGCCAAAGACCGGATGACCACCTATAACGAACTGATCAAGGCTTTCGGCTGGCCCGTAGACTTCTCCCGCCGCCTTGCAAAGGGCTGAGCAGGTCGCAGGCCGTGCTGTTCAGGTAACTACAAACGAGAACACTTCCAAGCCCGGCGCTATTGCATAGGATGTACCCAGAATCGAACCCCCATGACAAGTGCAGAGCGTGCTGCAGGGAGAAGGCCACATTCGAGCGCATGCTATGGTATTGCTCCAAACATCCAAGCCAAGCTAACTTAGGACATATACCGCCGCAGCTTGAGGAAGCAACGTGGAGCGAAGACCAAGAAAAACAACTACAGGCCGTCCAGCAGGTCATCGAGGCGATGGCTAGGCAGGAGCCTGGCGAGCCGGCAACGGCGAGCGGGGATCCTCGCAGAGCACCTGCTGTAAGAGTTGGCAGTCGTAGCTGTAGGGAGGACCTTGTGGCGACAGGACTAGGCGAGCAGGATTTATTTACCATTTTAAGCAAGATACATTGGCAGTTTAGCGCGACTGCCATCTGGAGCCCGCAAGACTATCATACAGCAATCAGCTTACGAGCACACAGCTCACTAGTACATTTCTAGCTTGACAACGAGCACTCACCTCCAGACGACGAGCACGCTCTAGCAGCCGGTAAACGCTGCTTATAAGCTCTCCGCTCGACGTCATAGTTCGACGTCATCGTTCGACGTCACCGTTCGATGTCCCCGTGGACCAGCCCTTCTGGCGGAGTGCTCACAAACACGTGCCGCACACACGCACAGGGGAAAAGGGTCCGGAGCCGACGTCAGAGGGCTTCGTAGAACTCTGCTTTGTCTCGGGTGGCGCAGCCGAGTACCACATTCCTTAGTTGACCGCGCGCCACGTGGCTGCCGGTGATCCGCAGTTCTCTGAAGTGCGCCCCGTCTGGTGGGATTGGAACACGTGCTGCGGGCTGAAAGCTGGCACGTTGCCACCCCGTACGGCCATTCCGAACAACGCCACGATGACGACGTAGGCCACGTCCGAAGCGCGCCTTCGCGCTTTACTGCAGGCTCAATAAACGTTTTCCCAATCTAATCCAATTACTTATCCGCGTTTGTCCTGCATGCGTGTGCGATAGAAACCAGAATGCATAGAAAATCTGAGGTGGCGGCGGCAGGTCGTAGCGCAGAAGTTAACATGCCCAGCCCCTCCCCGTACTTACATCTGCATCGACATGGGTTCGTGGTAGTGATAGCGACCACAGCTCTACTTTTTCTGCGCGCGCTAGCCATTGTGAAACTAAGGATGTAGTTAGCATGCCCAGCCACTTAATGCAAATTGCAGCAGTTACGAGTGGTGGAACCCCGCTGGGGCTGATTGTGAAGAAAGCTTCCTTTCTCTGCCCACTCTCGCGATGGTGAAGCTAAAATGAGGAGGAGGCCTGACGGACGCAACGTTGATGGCCACCATAACAGAATGGATGGACGACCTGCGGAAAGGACGAAGCACACCAAGTTTTTAGCACTTGGCCTAGAGTAAAGCGCTACAATGGCTAGTATGGCCTCACGGAGATGATAGACCGAACTGCTTCTCACTGCTAACACTGGACTGATACTAAGAAAATACTCCGTTCGCAGACACCACGCTACACTGAAATTAGCAAAACAATATCAGTTTATGAACTGATAGTGTCAATTATCTGGTGTCCTTATTGTGCGTGTGAATGGCATAAAGGTCCTAGCAATGAAATGATAGTATCTTTGTTCTTGCTGCAGTTGCACACAAACAAAATTTGTTGAAGTGATCGGACAGCGATCTACCAGCAGAGAAGACCAACTCGCAAATTAAAAATAATTGCTGGTTTCAGATCTTCCGATGTACTTTGCGCTCAGCTACTATCTGTAATATTTTTTTTTCTTTTTGTGCTCTTATGAAGAGGAAAACTCCACATTACTACAATAACAACAACAGTACACAAAATAGACCGGCTTTGAAGCTGTGACCACGCACGGCACTTTTGTACATTCAGCACATGTAGTATTGGGGCAACGCGTTTGAGCAAAATGATTAGGTCTTCCGTGAAAGCGCTGTGACAGGCGGGAAGAAATCGTTGTCATGCCCGGTCGAAATAATACTATCTGAAATCTTATTTACCTAACATATTTTTTTAGAAAGCACTATAACCCTTTATACGTTTGCTTCGTATGAGTTATGTACTAGCTTGCCTCGTCAATCTCAAAAATGTATTGTCTCTGTGGGAGAAGGCTTTCGAAAAAACGGCCCAACATAACAGTAAAACATCCAGCATGGTTTCTATTCAGATGATTGACGAAATTCTGCACTGAGAACGCGTCGACTAGGTGTGATTGAAAGTTGAATTATGATCGTTGTAAGCTTGTGCTGCGTCTAGCACGAGCGAGTAGTGTTAGCGGTGTCATTGGTGTGAAAATGGTTAGCTCGGTCTGCGATTTGTTTTTGTGATCTCCACATTGAACGTCGCAGTCGTTACGATGAGAGCACTCCCGTGACATCATTAGTTAGTGGGCTGGGAAGGCTCGAGTGGTAGCTCACCTTGAGGGATATAGTAACAATTATTGATATACGTACTTTGCGATGATGAAAAATATGCAGAAACACCACTGGTGTTGTCTAACTATTCGTAAACAGGCCCCCAACTTTCAATTGGCCCATCCCAAACATTAAGTAGGCCCATCCCCAAATTTCAAGTTGGCACACCCTCAAATTTAAATTGGCCCACCCTCAAGTTTAAAGTCGGCCACGCCCGATTTTCTTTTTGCCCAGCCTTAAACTTCAAGTTGGCTCAACCCCGAATTTCAATTGGGCCACCCCTAATTTTCAAGTTGGTCCACAGACGAATTTCCATAAATCGTCCTCGAAATTTCGAGCCGACGCACCCCAAAATTTAGGTTGGCCCACCCCCATATCGCCCCCAAATTCACATTGGCCGACCCCGAGATTGCTCCCACATTTAGGTAGGACCAATCCCATATCACCCCCAAATACAGATTGGCCCGCTTCCACAACACCACGAAATTTAGGTTGGCCCACTCCAATACCACCTGCAACTCGAGGTTGGCCCACCCCCATATCCGCCCCAAACTAACGCTGGCCCACCCCTCGATCACCTCAAATTTAGGATGGCCCACCGCAAATCGCCCACCAACTAAGGTTAGTCCACCCATATATCAACCTCCAATTCAGCTTGGCCCAGCCGCGCATCACCCCCATGGTTAGGTTAGCCTGTCCGCATGTCAGCCCCAACTTTAGGTTGGCCCACCCCCATATCATCCCCAAATCCAGGTTCGCCCACCCCCATATCAGCCCCAAACTTAGCCTAGCCCACCCCTCTATCACCTCAAATTTAGGATGGCCCACCGCAAATCACTCCCACATTAGGTTAGCCCACCCCCGTATCACCCCGATTCAGCTTCGCCCAGCCCCATATCAGCCCCATGGATGGGGTGGCCAACCCCCCATATCCCTCCCAAATTTAGGTTCTCCCACCCCTATATCCTCCCCAAATCCAGGATGGCCCACCCCCCATATTCCCCCAAACTTAGGCTTACCCGCCCCTATATCACCTCAAATTTAGGTTGAGCCACCCCCATATCAGCCTCAAATTCAGTTTGGCTCACTACCATTTCACCCCAAATTTATGTTGGGCCAATCCCATATCACTACCACATTCAACTTGACCAATCCCTGCATCACGGCCAAATTTATGCTGACGTCACTTCCAATTTCAAATTGGCCACCCCACCCCTTTTTATAAAGACCTATGTATTCTTATGGGAAATGCGTCAAGGTTTTTGGCGTTACAGACAAGATTTCGCACGATTTTGCTACCAGATCACTGGGGCACTCAACAAAGAATGCTTCGCATTAAAAGCAACTGCACCGAACGAGCGACGCCATATGTTGATCCTAAATACTGACGGCTAGCCAAGCTAGCTTCTTTGTAGAGCGACCTGGGCAGACACAGCACGGGACATTTATTCAAATTATTTTTTTACGGCCACACCTACGGATTCATACCACTTGGCTGTAGGGAACACATTACCAGTAGCTATTAATCCACACGCTGCACATCTTCTCCTATTTGGTGCATTTCTTAATTGGATAAATCTTTAGAAATAATTAACGTTCGGGCAGCGACTCAGCTTAGCAGACACTTTGTTCCGCACGAATGTTGCATAGGAATGGCACTGGCCACCGGGTGGCATTGTGGCCCAGGTGGACCTCATTCGCTCGGAGTATGTGCCATTAAGGACAGGGGAAAGTCGAAGAAAACGCACCTTCCAGAAGGACGCAATAAGAATGGCCATTTTGTTCTCCCAGGTTCCACGCTACAAAGCACGAAATTTTTTTTTTTTTTTGCATAGCACGAAGCTTTGCGCAAGCTTCCAGTTATGATGTCCAATGAATAAAACCTTCATAAATGCGATGACTTAACAAATGAACACGACATTGCTGTGTTTTAGGAAGGAAAAATAGAAAACATAATATTGCAAGAGAACGACTGGAAAACCAGAACCGAAAGCAAATCATGAGTTTTGTGTTTTTTCCATCTGGTGGGAGGCTATAAAGCTACGTCCTATGCGGCTATATAAAAAAAAACTGCGCCGCTGAAAAACCAGAACCGAAAGCAAATGCTGGGTTTTGTGTTTCTGCCATCTAGTGAGAGACTACAAAACTAGGTCCTATGCGGCTAAAAAAAAAAGTCCGAAGCGAGAATCGAACCGCGGCCACCGCGAAGCGTGACTAAAGGTGCGCGGGATTCTACCGCTCGGCCACGGCTTCCGAGGGTTCGCGCTGTGGTACGAACATCTTTTTATAGATACCACATGAATTTTCACGACAGTGTTACAAAAAACGCTTTTGGGAACAGTGTTACGCCATGTGTGGAGAGTCGAGCTAGGCATCAATCGAAAGCTGAGTCTCCGGACTACATACGCTGCACTGCGTATTACGATAGAAGCCGTAGTGTAATCACAGCCACGGTTCTTGCCTCGAAAATGGAGTACAAATTTTCGTCGTTTCCATAGGCTTCCATTGCTAAATCTTTAACCGCTGTGGGAACAAAATTCTTACGTGCCATAGAGTGATCACTGCATTTGGCTCGTGTGGATTGTCTTCCAGAACACGTCTGTCACCTGCGTTTTTTGATAATCGACCTGCAGCTTTTGTTATTCGCGAAAAACCCGCTCGTTCCATTGAAAACGCGCTAGATTCGTGCCGGGGCCGCTTGGGGCGCTAGTTGGTACGTGTCCAGGAAAGCTGGATATGAACGCAAGAAGATTTATTATACGCAAATAAACCCATTCTCTCCGGCAGGTGCGAGTAGCCAGCGCCTAAGCGATCGGGGGCAGCCATCTTTTATTCCTTTCGGAACGGGACAGCCTGCGGCTATCCAGAAGAAAATTCAGTTTTTTTCGGCATATTAATGCATATTTAATGCGTACACGTCACTTTGACGTTGTGAGCTTTTGCGGTTTTGTGACGTCGCGTGACAGGTAGGTGAAGTTGGTGCAGCTCGAACGCTTTTGACCATTAGCCGGGGGCTAATGACGAAAAGGCGTCGAATTATAAATATCTATTTTTCTTTTTTTTAGGTCAAATCATGCATGATCAGTGCGTACACGTCATATCAGATTGCGGTTTTCTTGACGTCGCGAGACAGACAGGTGAAGTGGGGGTGGCCCGAAAAAACTTTTGGCCAATCGCGGAGGGCTGATTACAGAATTGGAATAGAAAAGTTTGAAATAATTTTACGTTATTGCACCCCAGGTATAGTACAATCAGCTGTGCAGCTAAGCAGCCGCCGCCATAGATCAATTAGTAGAGTTTTGCAGGCTTAACGCGGGACATCTAGCTTGGCTCCCTGTGGCGGCGACTTTTCGCCCGTTTTCATATTCACTTGCCATTTTATTTCTTCCTCTCGATTAAACACTACAGTTAATTCCCCCATGCTCTTCTTGACTTCAGTGTCTGGTGGTTTGATATAGTCGTAATTGTCGAAAACATCCAGCCCCTCCGGTTCTTTTTGTCTCATTCAGTGCAGCTAAAAATACGTGTAGCCCCTTACTCACAAACGGACCACGAATGCAAACTCTCGCTCGTCTTCACCGAGTCGAGCACAGCCCCACGCTTCACCACAACGAAACATTGCGCTTCAGTTACGCTCTCTGGTGGAGTCACCATCGATTGTGATTAAAGCACAGTGACCACTTCAATTGTAGGGTGTGCTCGTATCCACATCCATGGTGGCTATCCAGTGAAGATAATTCCTAGTATACAGGGGCCAAAGTTAAGAAAAAATTACATGGGCCTGTGAAAGTGCAAATCTACCACATCATTGCAAAAGTTGACATATGCATGTTATCTAAAGGTGCAATTATGAGCAACCGCAAAAGCCAGAGTTGAGTTTTGCAGCTTCAACCATTTCTTCGCTTTCAGTGTGATCTCTGCAAGCATGGAAGTTTTGCTCTCTCTGCATGCAGATGGTATCGCTCACTGTATTCAGACGGTTCTCTTCACACTGTACCTACAATAAAAGCGTAGTGAAGAAAGCACTTGGGCTAGCTGTGCTTATTACTGAATTATTTTGCTGCACTGTTCTAGTTTACTAATTTACAATAAGTCTAAGCTGCTCTCTATCCCCAATGATACCTGATAGAGTACTCGATCGAACGACGTTGCTCTTAATATTAGTAGAAGCTGAAACATTTGCCTACATTTCGGTTTTTAACACGTGCTAGTAAGAAACCTTTGGAAATCGTTTTATCTTGTTACTGACGTCTTTTGAGCACAAAGCTGCACTACAGCGACAATTATTTCTATATTAAATTTCAATGTTATTATTTATTTACAAATCAAGGGAAGCATGGTACTTGGGTTGAGAGTCCTGACAGTGTTCCAACACTCCTAGGTAAAATTCAAATGGCTATTTGACGTATCTACAATAGGATCGTATGCATAAGCAAAATAAGAGCTCTTTGAGCAGATCTTCTGCATTGAAATTCAAACACACAGGCAGATTAATATAAGACATTTATCGCTTGTGAGAACCAAACGCTTACCCACTCGTCAGCAGTAAACTTCCACAGTGAGAAAGTATTGGACCCAGGATCACTCCAAAACGACACACAGGCAGTACGCAGAAGTATAAACACACGTTGGACATATCAGACGCACTTAACAAACAGAAACAGCACACACACGCAATGGTTCCTGAAGTACATTCTAGCGGACAGACAGTTATATACCAATTAATCACCGGTGATCACTGTACATTTCATGTGGAAGAAGGTGTCGCCGTGTTGGAGACATCGTGGAACTGGTGTCAGACGGCATTGTCTTACAGCGGGCTTTGTCGTCTGGCTGCGTAGAGCTCAGATGGCCCTATGCCACGGTCGACGAATGGGAGCCTCTGAATCCCCGGTTTTCTGATGGCGTATTTGTGCTCGGGAGCACATTGCAGCCGCCCACCGTCCCGTGTCCACAGCCAGTGAGGTAGCCCTGGTTCCGTTTTTGTTAACGCTCCATCAGCAAGGCTGAGGAGCGCTAGCGTTCCTGGACCCTCTGTCCAGGGGGAGAGCCGGCCGAGGTTGTGAGAGCGTCGGTGCGGGTTCAGGCACTGCGACGTGGGCGGCAATACCTTCTATTGGCCGGACACCCAGAGAAGAAAGTCTGCCTTCGAACGTTGAATCTCGCGCATTGCACACGCCACGGGTCACGCTCTCTCGATCCGCGCTCGCCGAGCCACCACTGCCGGCACTCACAAATTGGTTTCCGCTTCGCCACCGCACGTTGCACTGTCTCTGTTTTTGCCTTTAACTCCCGCGTACGATATATTATTACATGCACATTGCAAGATATCCGCGAAAGAATGCAAGGGTATGCACTTCTCGCGAATTTATACGCGACACACAGTGACGGATATAGAACGACAGATGGTATTAGCATCCTGCTCTAGCGATCCATCATGTGATCATAGACGAATGACAATTTCCATGAGGCAATATAGCAGTGGAACACCGACATTTGCGTAGAACAGGCCACCGTGTTTCAAAATATGTGCGTAGCACGAAAGTGCTCCACCAGACAAAATATTTAGCAGAAAGGATGGGCACACATTTACATTTAAGTTTCGAACTCAAGCGTCCAGAGAAATGGTTGCTCCAAAACTACTTTGGTGTTCTCTCTATATTGCCCACAAGTGTACATATTCTTGCTCCATGTCGGAAGCATGGCGCCGTCAAGAAATATTGTTTTGTTTTTTTACAATATATTATTGAGCCTGCACGCATAACTTGCCCAAGAGTAGATCTGACTTGAGTACAAGTGAAAACTGAAAGAAACACACTAACCGGCGTACATAAGAGTTGGATAACGGCTTTCTACATGCATCCATGTGCAGAAACCAGCAGCATTCGCCCACCCCCGCGCTCTCGCCCCCATTGTACTGCTTTGTCGTTCGCGAACTTTGTTAATCCTGTGCTTGATGATATATCTCGAATGCAAGTGGGCAAAAACTTTTAAATATTTTTCCAGTAGGAAAAGCCACAAAAGGATGTTTTCGTGTGCAAAAGACAACAGCTGTCATAGGTGCATTTTTAAACTTTGCACGGAAATTAGGAGAGGTCCACCCGACTGATCAACTCAAAGAGACGCAAAAGCAGAAGCCAGCTAGCTGCGATGGTATTAAGGATACAGCCAGGTAAAACACATATTGTTCTCTACTCTAAGAAGGCAGGCAAATAATAAGTGGGACAGACTTTAACGGAATGGTGTGGCGGTCTTGAACTCCCTGTACATGCCACAACAGAGGCAGGCAATCCGTCGAAAAGAACAAGCTAACCTTTGAATACAGTTCTTAGCTGCATACACGACTGTCGAAGCACAGCAGGAAATTTCGGCTGCAAGTGCATGCGCCTAGACTGAACATTGTAGAAGCACGAGGATTAATTCCCCGTACTGCGTGGCAATACACCGATGTTTGAGCATCCGCTCACCCGAACCACTGAGTGCAAGGCTTTATAAGAACAATACGCACATCAACAATTCTCAGGCTAATGCAAAAGTATACAAGCGATAGCAAACGACTTTATTGGGGTCCTGAGGAGCTAAGCGGGGGCCTTCAGGTCCCTACCTAGCCGTTGGCTATCCCCATGTCGGAACAGAGAGGCCATGCCTCTCCGCTCGTTCACGGGCCCTCTGGACAGCCAGGAGCTGGACGTCCTGCCTCGGGTCTGTGATGGCCTTCGTCCAGTCTTCTTCTGTATTAAAATCCTGTAAGACAGGGCACTGCCAGAGCATGTCATTTAATGAGCTAAATTCAGTGCCACAATCTGGGCAGAGTGGATCGATGTCCGGGTGGAGGATGTTCAAAAAGCCCCTAGAGGGGTAGGACCCTGTCTGGAGCATGCGAAGCGTGCTAGCTTGTGGCCTGTTGAGTTTATGATGGGGGAAACGAAAACTCTGCCTCTTCCCTCTGTAATGAGAGGTGATTTCATGAAAAGTAACCAGTGGATCACTGTGGACGAGCTCTTCCGAACTCTCCAGAGACACCATCCCGTCGCGGCATACAAAACCTCGCGCACGGTCGTGGGCTATCTCATTGGGGTTCAGCTGACCCGGTAATACGTGCTGGGAACCAGACTATGTGGTGAACAATGTGAGAGGGGTGTTTGCCGTTTAGAATCCTGGCTGCTTCTTTGGCTATCAATCCCGATGCGAACGCTCTAACAGCTGCTCGGGAGTCCGTGTACACCGTAGTGCGTTTTCAGTCCAGTAATCCGAGAGCTATAGCAGCCTGTTCTGCAACATCGACCGAGGAGGTTTTCAGCGAGGCTGCCGAGAGGAGTTCTCCCCTGTCATCGACTACGGCTACGGAGAACCTGTTGGCACTGGCGTGTCGCGCCACGTCACCAAAGTCTCCGTTCCGGATATGTTCTTTAGGAAAGTTCTAACCCTCCCTAACCTTCGACCTTTATTGTGTTGGGGGTTGACATTTCTTGGAAAAGGGTCTACAATAAAGGAGTTCCTTGTCTGAATATCAAGTTGCGTGATATTTCCCTGATTGAACCTAGGACGGAGGCCTGCCGCATCCAGAAGTCTTCTGCCTGCTTTGGAGTTTGATAATCTAATAATTTGTGCTGATCTTTGTGCTTCTATTAATTCCGAAGTTGTGTTGTGTGCTCCCAATGTCATGAGTTTCTCTGTGCTAGCCGTAATTGGCACGCCGATCACCCTTTTGATACTTTTGCGCATAAGCGTGTCTAATTTATCCATTTCTGTTTCCGTCCAATTGAGGGCCGCGACTACGTAAATGAGATGGCTGATGAGGAAAGCATGGTGAGCCCTAAGGAGTATATCCTCGCCTATGCCACCTTTCTTGTTGGGCACTCCCATAATTAATCTAATAATGTTTTCAGTTTTCGTGGTGAGCTGGGCGTCTTAGCGTTGCATCTCTTTGAGTTTATTGAAAGCCCTAGTATTTTGATAGAGCCGACTCTCGGGATGGTGTGACCATCTCTGGTACGAACGCTAATGGGCACCTGATCGAGTGGGGTGAGTCCTCTAGCACCTCGTCTAGCCTGTCTGTACAGCAGGAGTTCCGACTTTCCAGGCGAGAGTGCCAGTCCCGTACCTTTCGAGAAAGACTCTGTAACATCCAGAGCCTCCTGTACAGCTTGTTCGACCATAGCCTCCGATCCTCCAGGACACCAGATTGTAATATCGTCAGCATATAATGCATGACCTACGTAAGGAATTGCTGCAAGGCTTTCCGACAACTTGCGCATTGCTATATTAAACAGAAGGGGTGAGATAACTGCCCCTTGGGGAGTACCTCTGTTTCCGAGTGTGAAATATTCCGAGACTCATTGCCTCAACTTTATCGCCGCCGTCCTGCTCTCGAGGAACTCCTAAGTTCAAGGCCGATATCTCCCGAAGGATATAGTCATGTGCAACTGTATCGAATGCCTTGGATAGATCCAGTGCGAGGACCCTTTTACATCTTTGCTTTGAGAGTCGATTATCTGTGTTTTGAGCAGGAGCACGATATCCTGCGTTGAAAGCAAGGGCCTGAAACCAACCATATTGTACGGGAATAGTTCGTTGCGCTCAATATGCCTCGATATCCTGTTATGCACTGCATGTTCCGCTACTTTGCTAATGCAAGAAGTAAGGGAGATAGGACGGAGGTTCTCCAAGCTGGGTGATTTACCTTGCTTGGGGATTAAGACCACTGTGGCCTTCATCCAACTCTCTGGTACAACGCCCTCCTCCCATACCTCATTTATCTCCTTCACTAAAGCTTGAATTGCTTTGTCGTCCAAATTTCTTAAGAGCCGGTTTGTAACTCCGTCGGGGCCTGGGGCAGACCTTCTGTTTAAATTGTGCAGCACTTCCCTGATCTCAGCTTCCGAGAAGGGGACGTCCAGCTCTGGGGCAGGCGCGCCCTCATACTGAGGGAGGGGAGAACCTGGGCTTTGGCCAATTGGAAGGTATTTGTTCGCTAGTTTCCGAAATATGGAGGCCTCTGAGATGCCTTCCATTTTTTCCTTATTAATTAATCGGCCTATGACTAGTCTCTGATTACATTTGGATTGCCCATCGTCTAAGACATGTTTAAAGAGGGTCCATTTGCCTCCTTTGCGCATTTTCCCATCCGCTGCCGAGCAGGCGTCTCTCCATTGCTGTTTATTAAGTTCGGAGCAATGCTCCTCAATGAGTTTATTGAGCTCCGCGATCATTTTCCGTAGCCTGCGATTGAGTCTTTGTGTCTTCCATCTCTCGAGGAGAGAGCGCTTGGCTTCCAGGAGATGCGCTAACTTTGCGTCCATCCCTGGGGCATCAAAATCCGTAACTATTTCCTTGGTGGCCTTCTCGACATCCATTTGTATCTGTACACGCAGTTCACTGAACGTGTCGTATACTGCCTCATCTTCACCTCCTATTTTCCTAAAGAGGTTCCAGTCTGTGTATTTATAGGTTTTGGGAGGAGCTGCTATAATTTCCATCCTGAGTTCTGTTATGTAGTGGTCGCTCCCCAAGTTGTCCTGTAAGTTGGACCACGTGGCCACAGCATTTCTAGTGAAGCTGAGATCAGGGGTCGTGTCTTTGGCGACCGAGTTTCCCAGCCTCGCGGGGAAACGTGGGTCCGAGACCAGCGTCAGATTTAGGTCTGTACTCGCTGCAACTAGGTTGGCTCCTTTCTTTGTTCGTGTTACATAACCCCAGGCCGGGTGGGGAGTGTTGAAATCTCCTGCGACTGTTAAGGGCTGCGATTTCGCAGCGGTTGCGACCCTATTTAGTAGTGACCGGAGATTATGCTTATGAGCGGAAGGAGAGCTGTACAAGTTGAGAATGAAAATGTTTCGTCGGATTTTTCCGTGGGGGATGATTTCAGTTAACTGTGCCTCGAGACCGGATTTCTTATCCGAGTTACAAATTTTGACTTCGTGCTCCTGAAAAGAGGTGTCTTTCCTGACGAATGTGGCGATACCTCTGCCATTTTCGCCTTTTTGGCTAACCGAACGGTAGCCCGATAAATTTACCTTCTCACTAAGTGTTTCTTGCAAGAGCAGGACGTGCGGCATGATCGCTTGTGCTTTGATGAGCTGCAATAGAGCAGCCTTGCGCCTTAAGAAGCTGGCGCAATTCCACTGCCAGATAATTAGGTTTCCGGTTTGTCCCGCCATTTTGATTTCTATTGAACTAGCAGAGCCTGCAGGGGACTCGTGTTATCGGGATCCTGCTGTACTTTCTTAGCTTTTGCAGTGGTGCCAGTGGAGATGCTTTTGATTTTGCTAGCGTCTATCATTTTCATTTTAGACTCGAGGATGCCAACTCTACGTGTTAGGTGAGAGATGGTACTGTCCATATGCTCGACAGTGCTAGATTGAATAGCTAAGGCCTCTCTCATCTGCGTGAGCGATTCCTCAATCACCTTCAAAGACGCGAGTATGTTTGGCTCTGGCTTAGGGTCCTGAGCGGGGGACTCGTCAGTTTGCATTGGCTCTCTTTCCATAGTCACGAGGGGGGGGGGGGAGCGGGAGCGTCCTCTCGATGCCGATATGTTGCGGTAAGGGGAGTAGAAGGGTTTCTCTCCCGCCATTGCTTCTCCGCCGCTAGCTGTGTCGAAGCCACGCGGTCCTGCCGCCCGCTGCGCGTGCTGTGCGCGCCTGTGGCGCCGCCGTCTTTGGCGCACGATGTATGGCACCTGGAAGCGCTGTTTGCACTTGCGGTCTGCCGTTTGGTGTGCCCCACCACAGATGGCGCACTTGGGATCACATTGATGATCCTCTGGTGGTGTGAGCATGCCACATCCGCGGCATTTTTTTTTTGTTCTTCGCCCTTCGGGCAAACGTCGGACCTGTGGCCCAATTCTTCTCCACACGCGTAACAAACGTCTACTTGCCTGCGATACAAGGAACAAGGGTAGCGAACACCATCACATACGACGTTTAGGGGGATCTTGCGTCCGTCGAACAACACAATCACTGTTGTTGTCTTCTTGATTCTTCGAACCCCCAGAGCGCCGGGGTTTCTCCGGTTGGCGATCATCTCCGTCAGTTCTGCGTCAGTGATGTCCACGTTGATTCCGCGGATCACTCCTTTACATGTGTCGTCCGACGCAGCCACGTAGGCCGCCACTTCTATGACGACACTTGCCATACAAATCTGCTGAACCTTGGCGTAGGCGCGCGCGTTCGCCTCGAACGGCGTGGCAACCACGAGAATGTTCGGGAAGGGGTTCGTGCACAACGTGTCGTCGAACACCTGCTCCGCTGTTAGGGAAGCCGCCTTGGCGAGCGCACGCTTGAAAATAATAAGGTCCGTCTTCTTAACGTCCCGCCCTCCACGAGGCCTTATAATGGTCTTAAAGTGATTCCTAGGAAGGTTCGCGATTCTGGAAGCTTCCACAACTCGTCGCAATACCTTCTGTGGTGCGGCATTGCGGGCGCCGCCATTACCGCTTCCTTGCGCTGACGTGGGCGCGTTAGGATCACACCGCTCGGCAAGTTTCTTCTTCTTGCTCACGACTTCGATCCAGCCTGAGCACTCCGCTTCCTCCGGATTGATTTCCATACCTTCTACAACCGAGGTATTGGGGTTGGAGGCCATTTCCTAGCTCGACGACACGTTGGGCCTAGGCTCGACGCCTGCCCGACCGCCCCTATGGTTTGGCTCGTTAGGCGTTGCTGCGCGCCAACGTGGCGTGCGGTGGAAAAGTCTCGGAAAGTCCGAAAAATCCACCCACCGGTAAGATTTCGGTAGCCGCCTGTTCCTTGGAGTACACTGCGTCGATTGATGCACAGCTCCTGTGGGTTGAGGCAAGAAATCTGGTCCAAAAGGTTTGTAGAAACGGGAGCCGACGCACTCGCACATGTGCGTTCGAAAACGTCGTCTTCTTCCCTCCAAAAGTATACAAGAAACATTTTTACAACAGGGTGTGAGGACAGCAACCAAAAAGAAAGAAAAAGATTTAAGAACGTTTACGTTTGGGCTCCCCTATGGGAGCCTTGTTCTCAATGAGTGAAAATCGGCACGCTTCGCGATTCTTATGCACGGCGCATGACATGATTAAGGCATCTGGCATACACTGGTAGAAGATTGGCGTCGTTTAGATAAAGAGTGTGCGACGCGGTTTGAATGAAAATTGACTCTTAATAAAGCGTGAAGAGAGATTCTCCTCCTTGGCCGTCATGCGTGCTTCTCGGTAGTTCATAGTATGTAACGTAGTTGCGCAGTGCTCCGCCAGTGCATTCGGCGCAACATGGTGTTCATTGCCATTCCTGTGGCGTTGATGTCATGTACTGAAGCTGCTAGTATCGCCGATGTAGGCGTATCGGCAATAGGTACATGATACGACGCATACGATGCCAGGGAAGTCGTCCTAGTCCTGGCGCTCCTTCGCATTGACTAGCTCGTGTACGAGTTTCCGCGTTGTAACGTACGCGTCTTGCACGTCACATGATGGGGGCACTCGTATCAGGGTCTCGCTAACGCCTGGGACGCGCGAGATTGCGGCTGGTTTTTTGCTGTGTTGCAACTGAATCGGCGATTCGCGAGCCAGCAGGCGTCGGACAGAGTCAATATAGTATTTGGGCTGCCCACAGACCACTAGGTCCTGCCGTATGATAACATTGCGTGCCACACGGTCTTCCGCTCTTCTGCACACTTTGTCTGCCCGGCAAAGAAAGCCGACAACGGATATTGTTTTACAAAACCGGGTGCACTGAATTGTACTGAAGCCATCTTCCAGTGCGCGTGTGCTTTTGAAACACAAGGAACGACAAACTGCGCATATTGCGTTTCAAGACAGTGTCCAAGGACGATAGCTGGTCATTAGACTGTGCTTCCAAGGTGAATTACATTGCTCCTTGCATGCTGGTCATGTGAGCCATGAACAAGTGGAGGATACTGAAACAGTCTTCAACGTAAAGAAGAAAGGTTTTTGGAGTTTCCGTAAAAGAGGACAACGCCTGAGCTTCGATAGTCTGAATCGCTAGGTTAGTGGCCGCGACCGAAATAAACGCTACCATTGCCGCTCCGCGAATATGCAAATAAAATTTCTGCTCGAGTGTAAAATGTGTGTTCCATAAGCGAAGTGGAGTATCCTAGTAGATCGTGAACCACAATGGGTGAGCTCGATGGGCGACGCGAAGTACCTGTCGAGTGTGGCGATGTGAACTTGCGCTTTGAAAAAGTTATATGACATTGAATGAAACTAAGATGTACACGAAATTGTAAGGGTTGTGGTCATGGGTATACCACACTTGTAGACCAGTGGCAAGATGACCTCATGCAGATCATTTCCCCACTTATGTAGCGAGGAACGGCTGAGGTGCACAAGGAACAAAAGTTTTCAAAGAGGATACTTTCAAGTCAGGCCCACGTATGGGAAGTGCTTAACGCCTACTTCACCTCCACCGATGGTCAGCCCCGCATTTCACTATCTTTAGGATCGACTCACGTATGGGGAGCCCTTAACGCCTACTTCACTTCCCCCACTGGTCGGCCCGGCATTGCACTATCTTTGGCGTATGGGGAGTGTTTAACACCTGATTCTCTTCTGTGTGTGCGGGTTTGCGCGCGTGGCGATCGCCGGCTGTACCTTGCACGCCATCACTCGCACATGTAGCACACAACGCGCGGCGACGATTTTATCGCCCTTGCGCTTTATAAGAAACCTCACGGCGACGACGACAGCAGAAATGCGAGCGAAGTGTCTTTATAATTGCTATCGCAATAAAGATTGCAAAGGCAGAGATAAGCGCACTTTCGGGAAATTCGCCTCAGTATAAGATATAACTGAGTAAGCTCTCGTGCGTGAATCGCATGTATTGGTGAATAAAATGATATTATGGAGACCCCACGCAGTCTGGGAATCGCTGTAACCGTAGGTTTCATAGCAATTCATAGTAATTGGTGCGGATTTTGATCGCGAATGCCTACGTTGGTGAACGCTCGATGCTATACGAGATTCGCAAGGTGATGTTTAACTTTACCTTCCATGGCCCACTTATGCTTTTACATGCCGTACACAGAACCCACAGCGAGGCGTATTTGCTTGAGGCTTTTTTGTGCGCAAGTGTTGAAGAATATGATAAAGACGTCCCCATTTTTTGCGCCTCATTGCAGCGTGGCCACGGTTTTATCAAGAAAGGCGGCTAAATTTGCCCAGTGTTCGCCTTGCAGAATAGCAGAAATGTAGCGCACCATACATTGACATTACATTTTTCCAGTTTGTCGTCATGTGTTATTGTTTCCTTGATGGAAAAGTTGCATTTACTTTAGCAAATAGACCTAAAGAAGGCATGCTTTTTGAAACACTCACATTTACCTTCTTTTGTGCCATTTAGGTGAAATGCCACGAGCGAAGAATGGTATGCTTGATGCCCACTTGTATCGTTACTGCTTTGATGACCGAATTGATAGGACATCCGGTTCTACACATTATCTTCTTTCTATCTTTACTTCCTCTATAACATTCCTTGTACCTCCTCTCTGGAAAGATGCGCGTAGCCATAGCGCACAGAATTGGACGATTAGCCACAGGGAAAGCACGGCCACTAATAGTAAAATTTGAGACACACAAAAGTATGGACTTAATCCTTTCCAAGCGCCAAGTGCTAAAGGACGAAAAAAAATATCCGTAAGCGAAAATCACTGTCCGGCAGCAAGACACTGCCGCAAAAAGTTGATCGAATCAAAAAGTTTATCAATGACAAATAAATCCTTGAAGTTGCATTACAAAAAATTGATTATCAATGGAAAAAACTTATGTTGACAATGAAGCTGATAATACTGTAACTGAAACACAGGCTTTCGATAGCACACAGAACGACCTCAGCCCTTGTACTCTTCGCTCTGGACGCGAATTACCAAGGAAAGAAATATAGGGGAACGAACGGGAAGGTGGTTCTCAGCTGTGTTCTTGCTCAGTACTTTTCTCGAACATGCGTAGTCTTCTGCCAAAAAAAGGATGAACTGTGTGCCATTATTGACGACTGTGACACTGACATTATGGCGTTACCTGAAACTTTGCTGACATCTAAAATAGCCAACTCTGAGTTGTTATTTTACAAAAATAAATGGGCTGTTTTTCGGAGCGAACTCACTGGGAAAGTAGGCGGTGGTGTGCTTCTTGCAATCAGGGACCATTTTGAGGGCTTTTGTGCCGTTTGTTTCAAATTTAGAAATCATTGGGCACTGCGTTACAACAAAACTTAAAAATCTACTAATAGGAGTTTATTACCAATCGCCCTCACGTCCTTCGTCTTTTTGCAATGACCTGTATGACAGTTTGAAACAGATAAGAATACATTAACCTGGAGTGCCAATATATCTAATGGGTGACTAATTTCCCAAACATCGTATGGCCCCACAGCAGTCCGTTTTCTGACCCCTCATCTACTGAATGTAATGAGTTCATTGCACTTTGTTCTGACATCGGTTTCTCACAAATGGTCATCTCACCAACGCGAATAACTCGGCACTCAACCTCACTTCTTGATCTGGTGCTCACATCTTCACCGGACAACGTCTCATCGATAACCCACTTACCTGGTCTCAGTGATCACGACATTTTGCACTTCGCGCTTACATTCCCCCAGCAGTATCAATGCAAACAACTAAAGACAAGCGGAAACTTCAAAAGAGCCAATTTTTTTGCCATAAACAGAAGCCTATGTTTATTTCTTGGCGACTTCTTACTGCAGTTTTTTGAACGATCAGTTGAAAGAAATTGGTGCATCTTCAAGAATAAAATTTTCGAATTAATCCGTCAGCATGTTCCACTCCAGCGCTTTTATTCTCATAATCAAGCCCCCTGGTATAACAGGTTCCTTAACACACTCTCAAATATTAAGAGACGCCTTTTTCGCAACGCTAAACGGACGAAAAAGCCTGCACACTGACTTGCATATAAAAACGTGGCCACTAACTACTCAATTACGGCTAAAAATACTAAACTCACATTCTTAACAAAACCCTGCCATTACTACTAAAAGCCAATCTGAAGCGCTTTTAGAGAGTAGCAAAATGCAAACGTGAAAATAAGATAGCTTTATCACAGTCTGGTAGTCAGGGTTCCAGCTACCTTTGCGCAGACGTCTTGAACAGCGCGTTTGTGTAATCATTGTGCAATCAGCGCGTTTGTGCAACCCGCCCTACAGGGCTGTAACTTTCCTCCTGTGCACCCTATTATATAGGATGCAACAGGAATTTAAAAAATAATCGGAAGTTTGAAAATTACAGCTTCCTGCGGTGTCGATGAAATCACCACCAAATTCTTAATTAGCACAGTTGAATATTCGTCTATCATATTGCAATATCTATTCTCGCAATCATATAACTCCTGCATGCTTCCGCTAGATTGGAAAACAGGAAAAATCATTCCCATACACGAATCAGGTGACACTCACAATCCTTTTAATTATAGACCAAGTACTCTTACCTCAGTACCATGTAAAATTAGGGAACATGTAGTTTACACGCATCTCATTAACTTCCTTGACGACAATACTTTCTTTACTCCTCACCAGCATGGGTTTACAAAAAAACTTCTCTTGCGAAACACACCTTCTAACATTTACAAACGATTTACACTCTAACCTTGACGCAGGCTTCACGACGGGCGGTATATTTTTGGATTTCGCTAAGGCATTTGACAAGGTGTGTCATGCTCTGCTCTTACACAAACTAAGCATTTTAAACATGGACCCTACACTACTTAATTGGATCTGTAGCTTTCTAACATCGCGCGTTCAGTTTGTTTCCGCTAATGAATCTAATTCCTTTTTAGCCCCTGTCGGCTCACGCGTCCCTCAAGGATCTGTCCTGGGCCAAATTTTGTTTCTAATATACATTAATGACTTACTTACAAATATTTCGTCAAAAATATGTTTATTTGCAGACGATTATGTGATATGCCGCCAAATTTCCAATGACTGTGATGTAACAGCTCTGCAAACTGACTTAAATAAAATAACTGATTGAGGCAGCACTTGGAAAATTCAATTTAATATCAAGAAGTGCGAAACCATGAGGGTTTCCCGTGCTAACTCTAGTTCTCCTAATTATTCTCTCACTTTTATATCACTCGAATGTGTGATCTCGCATCGTAATTCAGGAGTGACCATAACTAACAATTTGTCTTGAAAATCGCTTATTGATATTATAGTGTCCAAAGCACCATTTGTCTTGCCTATGTGTATGTACCTTTCTCTGTTGCAGCGTTTTCGTCAGCATCTTGGTCCAAAAGGTTAACAATGCATTTTGTAAATGTACTGTACATAATACGTTTTTCTAACCTCTTTACATCGGTATGTGCGCCGAGATTTCTGTCATGCACCATCATCATCAAAAAAATTACTGTATACAACTTACGTTCGCTCAAAATTTGAGTATGCTTCATCAATATGGGATACCTGGCATTCAACACTAATACACACGCTGGAAGCTATACAAAACTGCTCAGCCCGGGTCATATTAAATAACTTCAGTCGGACAGCAAGCGTAACAGACATGAAATGTTTATTAGACCTGCCTCTCTTATCCGACCGCCGAAAACGCTCACGCATTTCTCTTTTTCACAAATTGATTATAACACCTTTTTTTACACACTCTTTGAATCAAGCCAGAACCTTTCATTTCTTCTCGCCGTGATCATAATCAGAAAGTTAGCATATCGCATTTCAATGCTATCGTGGGCGCGAATTCTTTCTTACCAGTGACTAGCAGAGACTGGAACAGCTTATCCCCTTCATTAACAGGTATAATTAATCCATTTATGTTTAGACACGCACTTGAAAACGAACTTTTGTAATATACTTACCATTTGTCTTGCCTATGTGTATGTACCTTTCTCTATTGCAGCGTTTTCATCAGCATCATGATCAAAAAGGTTAACAATGCATTTTGTAAATCTACTGTACATAATACGTTTTTCGAACCTGTTTACCATCGTATACAGCACATTTGTATTTGTATCTTTTCTACCTCTGTTTGTTATCCTCGGATGTCAACTCAAAAGTTGGAATCATTATTGTTGTTATTTATTCTGTTTGAGTTACTTTCACTGATGTTTACTTTGTATTCTCTTAGCCCCTCCCTTCTATGATGTACTGTGTACCTTGAGGGTAAAATAAATGAAATGAAATGAACCCTATCGAAAAGCAGCCTTCTTGACAATCTTATTTCAATGGGAGTCACATTTAAACCACATTGAATACTGACTTTAGTGGTTTGAGCACATATATTAAACTGCTCAATGAACATACAAATAATACACCGTTGTTATTTTCGCCTCACCTTGTTGCATCTACTTATTTGCAGCATACATTTGCAGCACCTTTGGAACATATAACACGAAGGTCAAGGCCGGCGTGGCAACCTTGCTTGGAAAAGTTGTCTGTAAATCTGTAAATACTCTCTTTCGATCATAGCGTCAGACCTACGTTTTAAGAAAATTTATGCATCGCGCAATAAAAACAGTTAAATAAAATCGGTGAATGTGTTCCTGTCTTGCACTACATAATTCAGAACTAGTGTAGTTACTTCAATTTCTTTTCTGTTTATGCAATATATGAGGGCTCACCTGGTTCTGGAGAATCCTTAAACTAAAGTCATTAATGCATAAGTGCAGATGAGAAGCAAGTGGTGCACATACATAATAGAAATTCAAAATTTTTTTGCCATGATATGTAAAAAAAAATTTAAACTAACTTGTATATAGCAGATACCTAGCTGGTTTCGGTTAAGCGGATGTATTGCATGTATTGCATGCATGTATTGCATTGAACATCTCAAGAAAGTATGGCTTAGCGCTGATTCTACCATTGCGTTGCGCCTGCCGCAATTCTTCATTTGGTTTTCCGCACAGCAGATGAAGACGTGGACATCGCGCAGCTCAATCTGACACAAAGGCTCTGGCACGGTTCAAGTTGGCCTGCAGCATTCGAACTCCCAGAGATGGTGAAGGCAGTCTTCCCTTCTTTTCTCCAGCCCTAGCATGTCCCCACCTGTAATGACTCTCGCTTCGCATTCATATATGTAAACGTTCGCTATTGCACTGTTATCTCATCGCGTGCTGCCCTCCGCAGCCTCAGAGTTTTATTCTGAGTCGTACTCCTGGCCGATAAGCGTCAGTAAACACAGCCCAGCAAGACACAGGTCGCTCGTAGCAGCACCCGCGCTTAGCATCCTTCGCACAGCTTGCCCCACATTACTGGTAGAAAGGTGGGTCCTCTTTCATTTCTACTGCCTGTAAACCGTATACTGTATACTGCATACTCTCACAGTAAAAGTATATCTGGCGTGGCATCGGCGTGATCGATAAAGCTGCGTTATCCTAAATTTCTACCTTGCCGCCAGTAGACAATACCGGTGACGTTTTTTTCCGTGTTTACTGCTAAGGCTCGCTAGTCTGAATAATCAGGATGAATAAATTTGCAGCCTTATAGCAGATTCCGCGCCTCGCAAGCCTTTGAGGCCGATTGTATCAAGAATATATCATACGCACTGTGTGCAGATTTCACGAATTTATGGCAATAGCTTTCTCTAGCAGGTACTAACCTTTCCTACAATATACAGAGGTGCCCATCAGTTTTAGGATCAACCGAAATGCAAATAGTCGCTATGATCGCGCAAATTATTATTATTTTTTTCGTGCTTCCTATACATTCGACATACATCGCCTGAGCCGTGATGTTGTCTTGTGTATTTCCTTTACACTGGTTTTGTGTTTCTTGAGGACGGCACAAAATCATAAGGCGTGATTTTAAAGCTGTTCAGCATTCCAGGCTTGTAAATTTCGTCTAGAGGGTATGTACCATCAGTTCTCTCATACTCTCCAAGAATACCCTCCCTAGTAGCATAAATGCTATGGCGTTGAGCTGCTGAGTTCCAGCCTGCGGTTTCAAACCCCGGCGCCGAGGCTGCGTTTCCATGGGGACGAAATGCAAGAACGCCCGTGTACGGAGGGGTCCACTGTTAAATGGAACACTTGAGTGCGGCGCATATCCGGATTTTTCTTTCTCTCAAGGGTGCACTCACCTAGACTGGCAGCATATCACTTGTGGTTGATAAGTCCGACTCCTTTTGACCCACATGTGCAGTGAGCCGACATTGCTTCCGCAATCACTTGAGGCTAGGGCGCCAGCGAAGTGAGAGCTGCACATTTTAGTGTTCCCTTTATCAGTAGACTGCACTGCACATAGCTTTTTTTATTTTATTTATTTATTATTACTGTCAACCCTCATAGAGGGTCATAACAGAGACGACAATACAATTAAATACATCAAATATGTACAATGCCAATGTACGTAAAGTAGCTCAACACATGTCAATTCGCAGTGAATAAGTTGTTCACTTGAATGATGTTCAGCACACTTCTGACATTTATCAAAGTACTTACAATGAACATCAAGTGGCACATATAACTTGGCACTTCAAAGCTAAATTGGAAACCCCCTTAAATACGCCTCAGCAGCATTTTCAAAGTTGGTGACATCTTTTACGCTAACAATAGCGTTTGGCAATTGGTTCCACATTTCTATTGCATCCGGGAAAAAAGAATATCGAAATGCATCTGTGTTGGTACGGTACGGCTTTATGACGTAGTCGTGGTTAGTTCGTGGGTTTCTTTTGCCTGGAGCGTGTAGATATTTGAGCTTATCAATCTTAAGTTGACCCTGCATTATTTGATAAAGCATCTTCAGCCTATATTTCTTTCTACGTACTTCAAGAAGATCCAAATTGCAACGTTGTAGCATAAGCGTGACCGATTCCTTCCTTTGGTACGTCGAACAAATGAAACGCGCCGCCAGTCTCTGTATCCTTTCCAATTTTCTCTTAAGCGTCACTTGAATGGGACTCCAAACAACGGCTGCATATTCTAGTATCGTCCCAATGAAGGTGGTGTATATCAATAAGTTTTCCATTACGCGATGCATGGTCCAGTTTTTTTCTCAGAAAGTATAACTTTTGATAGGCAGTCATGCAGACGGTATCTATATGTTGGTTCCATGTCAAATTTCGTGTTATTGTTGCCCCTAGGTACTTGAACTGGTGCGCATTCTCCAATAAATGTCCTCCAATGCTATAAAAAAGGAATAGACAGTTTTCTTTTTGGTGATGTGTGTATATGTAGATTTGGGATAATTTATTTCCATTTTCCATTTCCTACAACAATCGTCTAAATTTTGCAAACATTTCTGAATTTTAAGCTGGTCATCAAGTTTAGTAATTGTGGTGTAAATTAAGCAGTCGTCTGCGAAAAGCTTAACCTGAACACCCTCTTCTGCCACGCTACTAATGTCATTGATATAAAGGAGAAACAACAGTGGTCCCAATACTGAGCCTTGGGGCACTCCTGAGAGTACAGCTAATGAATCTGATACATAACCATCCAGTTTAACTACCTGCGTACGGTTGGTTAAATATGCTTCAATCCATTTTATTATCAATTCATTTATTCCTGCATTACGTAATTTGAAGATTATTTGGGCATGAGGTACTTTATCAAAAGCTTTCACAAAATCCACGCAAACCACATCAACCTGTTGTGTTATACATACTGTACCCGCAAAGTCATGAATTGTTTCTATTAACTGTGTAACAGTTGATAACCCGGTCCTAAAGCCATGTTGATGAGGATGTAGTAAATTGTTCTGATCTAGAAACCTAAGTATGTGTTTCGCTATTATATGTCCGAAGACTTTGCAGGTAACTGAAGTAAGCGACACTGGACGGTAATTTGTTGCCTGTCTTCGGTTACCTCCTTTAAATGCAGGTATCACGAATGCGGTGCGCCAGACTTGCGGCAATGAGTGAGTTGTATAAGATTTTCGAAATATGACAGTTAGATAATGTGACATCCATTCTGCGTATCGCTTGAGGAATACTGCAGGTATATTATCGGGTCCGCTCGATTTTTTCGTATCTAATTTGAGTAGTTGCTAAAGTATTCCTTGCTGGGTGATTTCAAGGGTTTCCATTGGAACAGTAGGGGGGATATGTAAGGCTTCTTTAAAATTCACATTAGTTTCTGGGACGTTAAATACAGATTGGAAAAAATGGTTAAGATTGTTTGCTATTTCATCCTTTTCTCTTATAATGTTGCTTCCATCATGAATTTCGTCAATCATTTCTTTCCTGTCACTAAAATATCGCCAAAATTTTTGACGTCAGGATCTAAGGAAATCACTGAGGTTTTTTTCAAAGAATCTTTGTTTAGATTTAGCCAAAGTACGTTTGAGTTCAGTTTTTGAATTGGCCAAGACCACTGGCGACTTGCTCCCTTTACGCCATCTCTTAATTTTTCTTTTCACGGGAATTATATCTCGGGTTATCCAAGGACTTGTCTGCTTTGTTTTTTTAACCCGTGATCGAACATATTTGTCCATGCAATGACTTATAATACATTTGAATTCCTGCCATAATTCTTCTACTGTTTTTCGATGAGCGGTACTCTTGAAAGTATCAAATTGAATCTCCAAAAAATCAAGAATCTAAGTGTCATCAGCCCTAGCATAATCCTCAATTTTTACTGGCACATAGCTCTTTATTTGCCTAGTTGCTCGGATAGGCACATCGAGACAGATCATCCTGTGATCCGATATACCATCTTCTACCGTCACATTGTAATCATTTAGTTTATTTGATAGGAACACCAAGTCTAGTATTGACCTTGACGTCGGCGTAATTCTGGTATCTTCAAGCACGATTTGTTTCAAATTGTACGCAAACATAATGTCCAGTATTTTTTCAGCGCTTACTGATTCCACACCACTATACAAAAAATTTTTCAAATTTACATGTGGTAAGTTAAAATCTCCAGTCATTACCAACCTAGTGTTCCCATTTACATGAGAATATAAGAACTTGTTCAGGTTTTCGAGAAACTCAGGGGAGCTTGAGGGTGGCCGATATACAACTCCGATAAGAAAAACAGTACTTTTGGAAGTTATTTTACACCAGAGAGTTTCTGGCACTTCACAATCAATCAACGAAGCATTCAGATAATTTTTAACTAATATACACACCCCACCTCCACGTGAGTCTCTGTCTTTTCTGAATATGTTGTAACCGGGAGGAACAGTGCAATCATTCGGTACATTTTCATGCAACCATGTTTCAGTTGTAGTGGTTATGTGAGGATCATGCAAAAGCAATAAATACTCAAGATGCGTAGTCTTATTTACTATACTGCGCGCATTAAACGAGAGCAATCTTAGCTATTTTTTGGTGTCTCAAATGAGCTGCATGAGCTATCAGATTCATTTGACTTAGTTGATACAACGCGCTCACTTCTCTTCATTTGATCAGTATCACGCTTGCTCGACTGCAAGTAACGCTTGTCTCTGACGTTATCCCATGCGTATAACTGATCGTTTATCCGAAGTTCATCGTGCACAAGAACTACTTTTGCACCTGCGTCCCTGTCCAAGGCAGCACTATCCCATAATTTCTTTCGGATCTGCACTGTTTCCTTCGCATAGTCATTGCTTATCCTGATTGAAGTTCCCTTTAGCTTTGCGCCGCTTTTGAGGACGGTATCCTTTTCCTTGCAGTCATAAAATTTCAAGATCACAGGCCTTGGTCTATCAGGATTTACTTTGCCAATCCGGTGAATTCTTTCCACTGTAGAGACTTCTATGCCAAGAACTTTAGAAAAAATATCATTTACAACGCGTTCTTTAACACTTTTAACACTAGCTGCACGTGAAAGAAAACTGGGCAGTCACAATTAGTCCGCAGTCCCACACTACCGCGCGTGCCACATAATCAGATTGCTGTTTGGGCGCGTAGCATTCCAGAACCACCAGTGCTACGCATACCCCATATATTTAGTGACGTGAATGGAAATATTAGCCATATGCTGTCATATATTGTGTCCTCTATTAGTAGAACATTCACAAACTTATCTGCTTTTGGACACCAATTACTCGCAATTTCCACGGCGTAAATCTTTTACGATTTCAATCGCTACCTTAGAGTCACTGAATATTGAACGTTTGAAAGGTGGTTCAGCACCCGCCGTGGTTGCTCAGTGGCTATGGTGTTGGGCTGCTGAGCACGAGGTCGCGGGATCGAATCCCGGCCACGGCGGCCACATTTCGATGGGGGCGAAGTGCGAAAACACCCGTGTACTTAGATTTAGGTACACGTTAAAGAACCCCAGGTGGTCGAAATTTCCGGAGTCCTCCACTACGGCGTGCCTCATAATCAGAAAGTGGTTTTGGCACGTAAAACCCAATAATTTTACAAAGGTGGTTCATATTAAAGGCATTCCACCTCCGCTCGCCTTACTCGCTTGGCTCTTCGCAGCTTTATGTAACCTCATAAAACATGCATCTCACAAAATCTACCCTACGATTTCAGATACAAATAAAATCCGCTCCATGATTCGATAGCAGCAGCTGCGTTTCAGCGAGCACGTCTGAGCACACTTGTTGTTATCACAGAATATCGCCGCCATTCGTACACAAGTACCCGGTCTGTAGTGTCAAGCGCCAAAGTACCGCTGGGATCAGCTCACGTCTACGTTGTTTAGCCGTTCAGGTACGTCTGTTCACCGGTGAAACGTGCGCATGCCTTGCTTGTGTCGATCACCTGCGTAGTACCACATCTGCGCACATAACCGGTGCTGCGGGCATGGCATCGACCTTGGCGGCTTTAAAACGGAGCCAACACCAGTGTGGCTTTATTGGGCAATAGCAGCTGCGCTTCTGCAAGCACGTATCAGCGCACTTGTCGCTACAACAGGTTTGTACGTCTCTAAGATATAGTCCTTCTGTCCCCTGTTCGTATAACGGCTGCTGTCGGAAGTACTCCACAAAAGTGTTTTAAAAGTGTTTTAAAAGAGTGTTGGTGTGTTAAGCGTTTTAAACTTGCCGTGTCGTTGTACGTAGAACTATAAAAACAAATTGAGCAGCTGGGAGCTTGGCCGGAGAAATTGATGGAACAAAGACGTTTGCTAACAACTGCAGAGAAAAAATTGTGTCTGCTGCTACAGTCGTCGATAACGTAAAGGCAGAAGTTCAGACCGTTCTCTCGAACGTACACTGCTCACTTCCTTAGTGGAGGAACTCTAGGTGGAAATGACTTATGACCACGAACTAAACTTAAATGTGAAAATGAAACACGAGTCGCGGCGCTGAAACAGTATTCTGGAGAGCCGTGTCTACCGTATAAATTCGGAGGCGGACCTGTGTCTTCCGTTGACAGGTCTATCATTTTTGAGATAGGAACTGCTAATAAGTGCCCTAGACTACGTTCACTCTTACATCTTATTTCTCAACATCTTAAGTGCTTTCTCTCCGAAGATTGTATGCCAGCTATCGAATTCAATGCACTTAATATTACAAAACACACCATGGCGAAATCTACGCTCTGCTGACATCACCAGGCCACCCCCGCTCATCCTTCGCCTTCTAAGAGGCACGACTTTCTTCACATGACAAGAATGTATGTTGTTCTCATTGATATGCTTCAGAACGTTGCTTTTGTTTTTCGAATAACCACAGCGGTGTGGCAGTATCTCATCTGGTGTCCTGCAAACGGAGAATCGGCCTTAACCTTTCTTGGAAAAAGTGAATAAGTAACAAAAAAGGCCATGACACAAGAAGGAAATTATTATTTGCTGCTTCTATCGTTTACCTTCACCATCGGCATCAGATTTTTATGCAATGAATTGGATGCAATAATTAGCACATTAGCTGTAAAGCAGAACAGCCTTGCCATCGTGGGGGACATCAACCTTTTTTACCATAGGATGGGCACTTATATCGGTGAATTGCAGCGCAGATACAAAAGTGGGCAGAAGAAACGAGACGGCAGACGAACGCTCGCCTGCCGTCTTCTTTAAGATGAATGCAGAAAAAAAAAGAAAAATAATTGAAAAGGTAATGAAACTCCCACTCAATGGTAAATTATGTCAAGATACTCTACATATTGTAATGCGCTAAATAAGGTATCGAGAGAAGCCAAAAGACAGTAATATGACAGCAACATTAATCAAGCCAGTAATGATACAAAGGAGCAATGGAAAATATTGAACTCCTTAAAGAGGAACACATATGAGAAAACTATAGATTGGTTTCAATCTAAGGGCGAGCTGCTTACGTGTTCGTATGACATTGCTTATGCATTGTTTTTTGGTGATAAATATTGAATCAGTGCAACTAATTACTTGCGTCAGCCAATCATTGTTGTCAGTGCTATTTTCTCTCTTGGCCCTACATGTCCTCAAGAAATGGCTACCATCATGACACAGCCTAAACTAACCACTGGATGCCTTCGCAAATAATATTCACCGAGCAAGTATAAAATATTCGCACATGTCTTTCTTTGCCCGCTTTCCCACATTACAGATCTAATGTTCAAGACAAGCGTATTTTTGGAATAACTAAAGAAACGAAAATAATTCCAGTTCACAAAAAAAGGTGACCGCACGCTCATTTCGGACTGTTACCCCATTTCTTTATCACCCTAAATTATCGAGATATTTTAAAATGTATAGAAAAGCCTTTAATTAAATAGATTTATAATTTACGCTTGTTATCACCCCTTCAATTCAGCGAGTGCCCAGGTTTTTCAATGAACCTAGCACTGCTTTTGTTTACGGAGCAGATTAAGTTTTCTATCAACTAAGGCTTCTATGCAGGTGCACTATTCATTGACCTTACTGACGCCTTTGATTCCGTTAGTGGTACAGTTCTCGCAACTAAAGTAACCGCTTTTGGAATTGTTGGACCTGCACTAGCCCTCATAAAGCGTTCCTCATCAGCGAGACCACAAGCTTTATATTTCTGAAATAATATCTAACTTCAAAGTTACAACAAAAGGCACACGAGAAAGCTCCATAATCGCACCACTCGTATTTTTTTTTCGCATTAACGATTTCACTATCTTTATGACTCCATACCATTTCTCTACGTTGATAATACATAGTGATGATAGACTCATCAATTATTGCCTGAACTACTAAGCTTAGTAATGATCTTAAGAACTTGATAGAATGGTGAGAATTCAATTTTATTGAGGTTAATTCATCTAAAACTAGTGTAATGATCTTTAACTTTACCTCTAAAATTTCAACCTAATCACCATGCAATTATATTTGAGTCCCTTGAATATATGCTGCCAAGCAATGCTCTTCCCTAAGTGCAATTTCATACTCTAACTTACAATAGTCTACATACATGTTGCACGTAAAACAAAAAATGAGCTATAGTATAGGTGTTACAATAAAAGCGCGACGATATTTTAGCTATCCTACGTTACTATCACTATAGCATGCCTTCATCCACAGTCATTCCACTTACTATATATTGCCACATGGTGTGGCGCGACAAGAGACTGAAGAAGAGGAGAACGAGGTTCGTCTCGGCATCGCGCGTCGCCGCTTGCTTTTTCGTAAAGTGCAACCGCCTGTATCATCCTTCAGCTTGTATACTCCAGCAGGGTATACGCGGCAATTTGGTGGAGCTTGCTGGGTAAGCTCAACTTAGGCAGGAGAGCCCACTGGGCAGCAAGAACCTCGCCCCACAGTTCAAGTTCACTCCAGTTCACCGCACAAGCCGGCGAATCCGAGGCCTCGCCCCAGAATTTGGAAACCTCCAAAAAAAGTGATGACTGCGACCACTGCGACTTCTACGGAACGGGTGACACCAACTTACCTAACGCTGCTGAACCCCCAAGTGCCGACGGCTTTTCATGGTGACACATTTGAAGACGTGGAAGACTGGCTGGCGGAGTTCGAGCGCGTGGCTGCGTTTAACGAGTGGGACAACAACGCCAAGCTCAGGAACGTCTACTTCAGCCTCCAGGATGGTGCTCGTACGTGGTTTATGAACCGCGAAAGTGCCCTGTCATCCTGGCCTGAGTTCCAGCGCAAGCTCCTGGAGACTTACTCCAGTCCCGATCGCCGAGGAAAAGCGGAACGGGCCCTTCAGTCACGCGTGCAAAAGCCCAACTAGAGCGTCACGATGTACGTGGAGGACATGACGCGTCTCTTTCAGCGTGCCGATCCGAGCATGTCGGAAGAGAAGAAGGTGCGTCATCTGATGAGAGGCGTAAAGGAGCAGCTCTTTGGCGGTCTTGTTCGGAATACGCCCAAGACTGTTGCCGAGTTCCTCACCGAAGCCACCGCGATGGAGAAGACTCTTTAGCAACGGTCGAACTTGTACAACCGACAAGTAAATGCCGCCTGCAATCCGGATACGCCGGTAGGCTTAGGGTGCGACGTCGCCTTGCTTTGCGAGCTGATTCGCTCAGTGGTTCGCGATGAGCTGCAGAAGCGCCACGGCACGTCCCTACCTCCAGTCAGCTCTCTCGCCAGCGTCGTACGCAACGAAGTACAGCAGGCACTGCAGGCATCTCTTTCCAGCAGTGAAGCACCACCTCTGCCAAGCGAACCCCGGCGCAAGACGTACGCAGAAACATTACTGAGCCCCGTCCAAGCTTTCGCACCTACTTATGTGGCGCCGCCAGTCGCGTTGCAATCGGCGCAAGCCGCTCCGACAACTCCGCTACCGTATTTCGACGATCGCCGAACACTCGTGAGGAAATCAGAGGTTTGGCGAGCACCCGATCGACGACCGCTGTGCTACCACTGCGGCGAAGCTGGTCATGTGTATCGGGAGTGCCCCTACCGACGACTCGGACTGCGGGGTTTTTCTATCAATTCACCTCGACCTAGGTTCGGCCAAAGGCCACCCGACATCGCAGAATTCCTCGAACAGCAGCGCAGACCGGGCCCATCGCAGTGGCAGCCAAGCTCACCCTAACCGCGGCGATATTTCCCTGCTCGCGATACCACCTCGAGGCGGACGCAAGGGCGATCACCAAGTCCACGCCGGGAAACCTGACGTCAGCGACCTTCCGAGACGGGGCCGCTGATACTCGATGCGCTCAAGACCTCGTATCGTGCTGACCGTAGAATACCGAAAACACGATGACGCCAGAACCAGTTTCCGCGAACAAGATTTCACTGGACATACCTGTGTTATTCGACGCCAAAACAGTGAGTGCACTTGAAGATACCGGCGCCGATTACTCTATTCTTAGTGGAAAACTGGCGAGCGTTCTGAAAAAAGTTACTTTTGCCCTGGAACGGGGCACCAGTTCGTACGGCAGGTGGCCACGTCGTCACACCGCTTGGCCTATGCACGGCCAGAGTAGAAATTCGCGGTGCTGCTTTTCTCGCCAGTTGTCTGGTTCTACGTGAGTGTTCCTCCCGCGATTTAATCCTTGGGATGCACTCCCGGAATATGGCGCCATTAGTGACCTCCGCGAGCGCTGCATCACTTTCTCGACACAAAGGGCAACACAGACCGACGCCATTGGACACAGATCCGCACTTCGCGTTTCGGACGAGAGCATCACGATACCGCCGCGTGCGAGTGTTATGGTTGCGGTCAAGTCCGATAAACTACAAGACGGTGAAGTCATTGTCGAAGGCAACATTTCTATGTTGCTGGCATAAGGTATTTGGGCAGCGCGAAGCCTTGTGGAACTTCGTGAAAGCCAGACAACGGTCCTCGTTACCAACTTTACCTTTGAGCATCGGCACATTTTTCGTGGCACCGCCATCGCCTACGCCGAACCATCAACGGACATCATCGAGTGCTTTGCTCCTGAGGTGGACACAGACGAAGGTTCGCTCAGAGACATCGAAGTAAACTCCGAGCTTACGGACGACCAAAAGAGGGCACTGCAGGAACTCTTGAACGAATTCAGCGGGTGCTTCGCTCGGGCTACTAAGGTGGGCCAAACGCCAATCACGAAGCCCCGAATAACTACATCCGCCGACGCACGTCCCATTAAACAACAGCCTTATCGTGTCTCGCCGAAAGAACATGAGGCAATTCAAGCCCAAGTCAAGGAGATGTTAGATGATGGTGTCATTCAGCCTTCGCACAGTCTGTGGTCCTCTCCCGTCGTTCTAGTCAAGAAAAAAGACGGAACGCTTCGTTTCTGTGTTGATTATCGACGCCTCAACGATGTTACCAAGAAGCACGTGTACCCACTATCGCGTATCGATGACTCGACAGGTTGCGGCGAGCTAATTATTTTTCGTCTCTCTGTCTAAAGAGCGGTTACTGGCAAATTGAGGTCGATGAACGAGAGCGCGAAAAAACTGCTTTCGTCACTCCAGATGGCCTTTACGAATCCAGAGTACTTCCTTTCGGTCTCTGTTCGGCACCAGCAACTTTCCAGCGAATGATGGACACCTTTCTCGCTGGTCTTAAGTGGAAAAGCTGCCTCGTCTACCTTGACGACGTGATTGTTTTTTCGGCGACATTTGACGACCACCTGAAACGACTGCGGCAAGTTCTCGAAGCCATCCGATCGGCTAACCTCACCCTTAAGCCTCAGAAGTGTCATTTCGGCTACAAGGAGCTGATGTTTCTCGGACACGTGGTCTGGGCGGAAGGCGTTAGCCCCGATCCCGCGAGAACTACTGCTGTAGCCTCGTTTCCAACACCGACCGACAAGAAAGGTGTCCGACGCTTCCTGGGCCTTTGCGCATACTACCGGCGTTTCATCGAAAATTTTTCGAAGATGGCGTAGCCGCTGACTCGCCTCACGAGGGACGATGTATCGTTCGTCTGGTTTTCAGAATTGTAACTGATCACCACTCGTTATGCTGGCTTGCAAATCTCCGGGACCCTTCTGGACGATTGCCACGGTGGAGTCTACGTTTGCAGGAGTACGACGTGACCATCGTGCACAAGTCGGGCCGCCTACACGAAGATGCTGACGCACTCTCGCGCGCCCCTATCGACACTACCGACCACGACATTGAGGACGACGGCGCTATCCTCGGGGCCGTAAGCGTTACTGATTTGTCCACAAGGCAGCGCGCAGACGACGCACTACAGCCTATATTCGAACATCTGGAAGGACGAAACCCAACCATACCCCGGCATGTCACTCGAGGATTGTCGTCTTTTTGTTTACGACATGGCGTCTTATAAAAGAACTCCACTGCCACCAACAAGACCTACCTTTTGGTCGTTCCAGCAGACCTCCGTGCCGAAGTTTTGTTCGCCTGTCATGACGAGCCTCCGCCTGGCCATTTTGGTTTTACGCGAACGCTTGATAGAGTGCGCAAATCCTACTACTGGCCTAGACTTGCCGAGTGTGGTAAGCGGTACGTCCAAGCCTGCCGTGAATGCCAGCGCCGAAAGTCGCCAGCTGTGAAGCCTGCGGGATTGCTGAATCCGATTGACCCACCTGGCAAACCTTTCGACCAGGTCGGCATGGATCTTCTGGGCCCGTTTCCATTGTCATCTTCTGGCAACAGGTGGATAATCGTCGCCACGGACTATTTAACGCGATCTGCTGAGACAAGGGCGCTGCCTCGAGGCACGGCTTCCGAGGTTGCCCAGTTTTTCAGACAGAGCATCGTCCTACGGCATGGCGCCCCTTCGCACGTCATCACAGACCGAGGCAAAGCCTTTACAGCACAGTTCATTGAAGACGTTTTTTAAACTCAGCTGCATGACCCATCGAAGGACAACTTCCTATCATCCGCACACAAACGGCTTGACCGAACGACTGAACAAAACGATGACTGACATGCTGTCTATGTACGTAGACGTACAGCGCAAGACGTGGGACGAGATACTCCCTTACGTAACGTTTGCCTATAATACTGCTACGCAAGAAACAACACGCTTCACGCTCTTTTACCTCGTTTACGGCCGTGAAGTGCAGACTATGTTAGAAGCAATGCTGCCGTGCGACAACATCGATCATCTCGACCTCGCCCAAGATGCCGAACTTTTCGTGCAACGCGCGGAAGAAGCCCGTCAGCTTGCCCGAGTGCACATAAAGCAACAACAGAACATCGATGCGCACCGTTACAATCTCCGCCATCGACATGTTGAGTTCCAACCTGACGATCAAGTTTTGGTCTGGACTCCCGTGCGCCGCAAAGGACTATCCGAGAAGCTTTTGAGTCGCTACTTCGGACCTTACAGAGTGTTGCAGCGAATTAGTGACGTGAACTACGAAGTCCTTCCTGACGGAAGTCAGCCTCCCCGACGTCAACTACCGCAATCTAAGATTGTGTACGTTGTGCGGTTGAAACCCTACTATAGCCCCTAATATTCGACGTTTTCAGCCGCTTCAGTTAGTTTTGTGGTTGCTCGTCCATAAGTGCCCTGCGACTATATCGCACACCGCAGTGATTGTGACTATAGCCTATGTGTTCGTCCTAGACCATCTCGGCGCTCTCAGGTGAAGCCTATGAATGATTTCCTTCTTTTTTTCTTTTTTTGAAGAGGGGGTAATGCCACATGGTGTGGCGCAACAAAATACTGAAGAAGAGGAGAACGAGGTTCGTCTCGGCATCGCGCGTCGCCGCTTGCTTTTTCGTAAAGTGCAACCGCCTGTATCATAATTCAGCTTGTATACTCCAGCAGGGTATACGCGACAATATCATCTTGGGGTAATACGTATGCCACACATTTACTCCCATTACGCATTCACGGAACCAAGCAATGCGGTTAAACATCTTCAGTCCTTTCGGCGCCAACGCCCTTGCACTCCTCCAGGAGTACACAATCGCTCCATTAAGCTATGATTAATGATCACCTACTAATCGTGCTATCCAAGACAATAAACAACCTCATTTTGATTAAAGTACTTGGCAAGGTATGTCTTTATGATCTCAGTAACACCAGCTTTGCTTCCAATGACAACTTGTGCCTATGAAGTGACTATGAAAACGCGCTTCTCAATTTGCAGCTGCAGCATTTTGGAATAATTTCCTTAACTACTTAAAACAATTTGTATCGTTTGTTACATTTAAGAAAAAAACTTGTCCTGTTTGTAGAAGATAGTTGAGCTTATGCTCCCCATGTTTACTCCTTTCGTTTTTTTGTGTGTAAGTAATGTTTAATAGCTGTGCTTGCTAGTTGCTGCTAATGTATCATCCCTGTTGCTCACTCACTTCCCTTCATGCACTTTAAAAGATGAGGTCGCTTTGCAGTCTTGAGCTATGGGACTTCCTTCTGTAGTTCATGCTCATGTGTACTACCTTTGTAAATAATAAGCGTTATCTTGATACTTTTCTAAATATTGAAGTTATTATGATTTACTATATGATTCGTTCATTTATTTTCTTAATTAATTAATATATCGACGATTGATTGATTGATTGATTGATTGATTGATTGATTGATTGATTGATTGATTGATTGATTGATTGATTGAAGTAGCCGAAATTAGTTATGCTAAAGATGTTATGTGCCAGATTATATTTTAGCTTAACTTTTAACTAACAAGGAGGCATGGTTTATCATGCGCAGTTTAAGAATCGCGTCGAGAGTAACTTTTTCTGAATAGATGCCAATCTCATTTGAATGTCTCGTGTACATTCACACATAAGTGTTTTGTAACGAAATAAGTATTTTCTATTTTCATTAGAAGATATTGTTCTAAATACCTCATACTCATTGTTTCGAAACTGCAGAACTAAATTTGAGGTGAGCCAGTTGACCTTTAAGATAAGAAGCGATCAAAGATACAAAAAGCACTTCACACGGGTTCTGGAGCCCCAAGGTGTAATCGCGAGAGTAGCCTTTACGTGCCTTGTTGAACGGTGCTTTCACATGGTAGAGCTTATTTATTACAGTAGTTTTGGCAGAGCTTTCACTGAATTCTCCTGCTATAGTTATAATAAAGTAAGACTGAACTCAAGTTCGTCTAGTTTAGTACTAGCTGCTCGGAAAGGAATAACTGAAAGAAACACTCCTATAAGAACGTGTAGCAACAGCACTGAATTAATGGAGCCAGGCGTCTAGAGGCACACAAGCAACAATTGCCAACAACGTATACTTCTAGTCGCCCGTATTTGAGACGGCAGCACTATATAGGTCCTACTAGCGCAGAAAGGTCAGGTGGTGGACCCTGAACGTAGTTAATGACGCTGAGAGCAACACGCGGATCCAGTTTGGAAAACAAAAGCCTGGAATCGTTCCAGCCCTGAACCGACTCTTGAAAGGCAAGTTTCATCATATACCGCGTGTCCCAGTTAAGCTCTTCAGCTCGCCAGGTGTCCCGGCCGTGTCCCAGCCAAGTCATTCAAAGAAAAAATATTTAAATACAGCGTGCAAAATACTATTATAAGACCTACACCGATCAGTCATCAAAGGTTTGATGTGCAATACCTTTATGTTTTTATTCTTATCATTTGGCACTCAAGCCCAGACACAACCCGGCTGCTTTTATAACAATTCGTTGATATCGAGAAAAGAAGATGGCAAGCTCTCATTTGCAGCTCTCTGTGGATAGTCTTTGAGGATTAAGTACACCAGCAATCTTTTTTTTTTCCAGGGAACACAACATGGAGACCTTCGCAACCATACCAGGCCGTAGGCCTTACCGGCAGATTATCGACGGCGTGCCTATGTGCCCTTGGCTCGTTACGGAAACTTTTCGAAAAAGCCTCAAATTTCGTGCCGCCAAAGACGACGTCGTGCAAGTCACATATCCCAAAAGTGGAACCCATTGGGTTCAGTACATTACTCAGATTATTCTCGGGAAAGCCGGCCCGGCCACTGGATACAACGAGTTGACCCAGAACTTCCGCAGCATCGAGTACACCGATAGCGCCGACTGGAAGCCCGCCATGCCAATGAGACTGTTCTTCGCTCACCAGCCACTTCGCCGCGAGGTCATGAACGCAGCGGCCAAATACATCTACGTCGCTCGCAATCCATGGGACGTATGCGTCTCGCTTTTTCGCATGATCACGGACGTCAGCCTGTACCAGTTTGAGGACGGCACTTTCGAAGAGTTCTTCGAAGCTTTCATCGAAGCTGACTTGGGCTACGGGAGCTACTTTGACCACGTGGCAGCTGGTTACGCCTTGAAGGACGAACCCAACGTGTTCTTCTTCACCTACGAAGAACTTAAAGCTGACACCCGATCCACGGTTCTCAAACTGGCTCATTTTCTGGGCGACAGTTACGGCAGAGCTTTGGAAGAGGATGACAAGAGGCTGCAGAACATTCTGGAATGGTCCAGACCCCAACATATGAGAAAGACGATGGTGATTGACTTCAAGGCTAACAAGGTACCGCAGTGGGACGAACTGTTTGCCGTCAAGAAGGCCAGCAGCAAGCAAGGGTTCGAAGGAGACAAGCAGAGGTACGCCGTGGTGAAGGAAGCCAGGGTTGGGAGCTGGAAGGAGTACTTCACTCCAGAATTACTAGCCCGTTTCGAGAAGAAAATACAGGAACAAGGGCATAAAGCTTCTTTCATGGAACTGTGGAAAGGCATTCGCGAAGAAGCGATTTTATTGTCTTGCAATAGTGTCGAATATATGGCGACAGTGTGCCTGAGTCTAGAAATTTGGGGGACTCTATCAACGTCAGCAAACTGCACCGAAGATACACTAACCAGCTCTTTATTTATGGTGTGTATCAGCAGGAAAGAGACGCGGCAGGTTAAGCATTCCCTTTGACCTATCAGTCCTCAATTTTGTTGAATATTGACATTTCTTCCTCTATTTTTTTCATTGGTTTACTGCCACCCAAGTAATATTGATCATTATGTCCTCAGAACGGTATCTATTTGAAATGTGGTGTCTTGTCCTATAATAAAACACTAAGGCTAAGTAGTGGTGAAAAGCAATAAAAATATGACGTTAAAGATTCTAGTTTATCCACATAGCTTAATGCTGTAAACTAACACTATGCTAAGCAGATTGTCACGCGTGCGTGTGAAAGGCGACGAAGCGATTCTTCGGGCCCGTTATGCAGAGGTGGACATCGCACTTGAATGGCGTCATACTCCTCACTGTTCTCTGTGGTCCCTTCGTCAGATTGTCCATCGTCATAGGTGGCCCATTTTTCGTCTAATGAGTCCCAATTGCATTCGCCGATGTCTACAAGAATAACCTCTCCCCCGCACCTCACCTTCATCGTCGTTAACCTCCTACACCAAACTTTTACCTAGTGCGTCGAACATTTCTGGATCGCCCATACGCGAACCTGTTTATCGGGGTCCAGGCAGAATTCTAACCTCTGAAATGGGCAAAATAATAAAGCAGCATCTGTAACAAATAAGAAACCGCATGCAACATATTCAGATCACTTACCACTTTGGTGTCCTATATCAAGTATGTACGGAAGCCTGCACGTAGCCTACTGCGGGCATTGGCTATGTAAGCGGGAAAACATCTGTCTACATTTAATCTCCTGAGCATCTTATAAACAACACACGGAATTATGTTCGTGGCCGTAGCAGTATTTAGTAAGTAAAATATTAAGATGCGCGCTTACCATTGATGTCCTCCTTTCTTCCATACATTCTGGTTTTACCTCTGCAGCGTTGCTAAAATGAAAAAAGGACATTTCTGCCTATACTGATGTAGGCCTTCAGAATCGCTGCAGTTTCGTTTCAACGTCGTAACTATTTCGGTCGGCATTTAAAACTGTTTTTTCGCGTTCGTTATAGTATACATGGGCTGAACGCATACTACTAGTGGACGGTTGAACATTATTGTTCCATTTAGGAATACGATGTTTTCGACTGCCGGATACGCGGCATTCTTTTTCTTTTACGACGACATAAGTGCAGCCTACGAGCGCGTGATTTACGTTCTGATATTAAAACATGGATTTCTGCGTGCCAAAACGAAGATTTGATTGTGAGTCACACCGTAATGAAGGACTCTGGAATAATTTTTACCACCTGCGGTTCTTTAACGTGCACTGAATGCACGTTATATGGGCGTTTTCGCATTTGACTTGCATCAAAATGCGACCGCCGGGGCCGGGATTCGCTGCCACGCCCTCACGGCTTAGTAGCGCAACGCCTTAGCCACTACTTTCACCACAGTGGGTCGTGCACGTATTACGTGGCTTAGCAATGCTTCTTTCAAGTGTACAGAAGTTTTGCGGCAATTCAGGTTTTCTTCCCATCGAGCCAATGCGGGCGATAACTCATCGATAGTTTCGTACCGTTCTCTCTAGCAGACAGCTACTTTGTTGCGATCACGAGCGACGCTAAACCATTTAACGGACAGCATTTCAGCCGCCGTAGTGTCCGTTTCGGAATGAACGGTGCGCGCGTCAGCTACGCATTGCAAGCAATGCCAGCCCGCTAACACTTCACCTAGAGGCGACAAGAGTTGCAAGTTGCGACGGGACCTTACGGTGCGCCGCTAAAAGGAACACCGCGACACCACTGAGAATCTTCCGTCTTAGCACCGCCAGTAAGCGTTGTTGTAGTGCGATTTACAACTTCCAACCGGTAAACTCCCTAGCCATAATTTTTGTTGTCAGCGCAGCCGCATAGTATATCGCTGCAACACTCTTCTGATCAAATGGCCACTGATTCAAAAAGACATCATGGAATGAACGAAGCAGTGTGAACACATCCCAACAATACGGAAATCATATTCACAGCTTTTGACAGGCCTGGTATTGCATAACGATTGACATTCGCAGAATACAATTTCATGCTCTACAGAATAGTTGGGGAAAACAAGAGGAAGGCGGTAGATAAAAACTCAAGACGATGAGCAAAACGAGAACAAGGTAAAATGGGAGCCAATGTTTCGACAAGTGAAATTGTCTTTTTCAAGGCGACACATGCTTTCCTCGCCACAGTATATAGAGGTAGGGTTCTTCTAAAGAGGAGAGGGGCTAAGGCACGTGGGTGCAGCAACGACCGGAGGGGTGTTAGCGGTGAGGGTGTAGAATCGCTATAAATGGGTGCTATGCACAAAGCCGGTGACACTGCCGTGTGCACAGCACCCCTCTATTATCTTCTTCGCTGGAGGTCGTGGGCTATCGTCTCTCTGTAAGAGATAATAAAAGGAGCGGCAGAAACGGTGCTCGTGAAAAAAAATTACTGAGATGCAATAAATACATAAATAAAACAAATATAAACAAAGGGAGAAAAAAAACCACTATGAGACCAAATACAAATAACTAAGTGTTGTTGCCTATAGCTTAAAACTTAGCTCAGCGAATAGATTCCAAAGCTCTCTTTGAAATGTTTGCATCTAATGGTGGCAATTTCTTGTACTTATGGATATGGTATAACTCTGCATTTTCTTCTTGTTCCGAACGAAGATTTGGCTGTAACACGTAGAATTTAAGTTCGACAAAGTTATGTCCTGGTTCGTTGAAATGCCCGACGACAGCTTTGGGAAGCTTTCTAGCTGCGTCCGCACAATATCCCTTTAACCTAATGTTCATTGATTGTCCCGTTTCACTGATATATTGCTTCTTACAGAAGGAACATTCAAGCATATAAATCACATCAAAACTTGTACAAGTAAAAAGGTACCCTTACAAAAAATGTTGGACATCCATTGACTTTCAATCGATATTTCAATGTACCATCAACAGAAAAATTGTGGAAATTAGTATTTTATGGAGGATTTGTTGAGAAGGCATAAGAAGGTGGCTACCGCGAATCCATTGCATTTCCATTGGAGTATTATTGTGTGGTTTTTCCATGGGGTCTCCATTGTATTTAATTGTGTTGTTTTTTCATGCGATCTTCATTGGATTTCCATGGTATTGTTTTTCCACTGGGTTGTCATTGTATTGCGCTGTATCTTCATAAAGTTGTCATTGCATTTAGTCCTCATTGCAATGACTTCATGTAAAATAGTGCATACCCCAGCTGAATATGAGGTGCAGCCAGCAGTAACAAACAAGAAGGCATATGAAAAGGCATGGTCTTACTTCATTTTATATGTCTCGAAAGAAGCAAGGATAGGCTGTTCTTGATGTACAGAACACTTGCTCCCGCAAACTGAGCAGGTGTATCCTGAAAAACATATAAGTAAATGAAACAATGTGCAGCTTTAGCAAACAAAATTAGTAGGCAATAATGCTTATTTAACCCACAAAACTAAGTAATATATATCTGCTAGAAGCTTTCATGTTTAATCCATGTACTACTGATGTTCTGTTAAAGAGCTATAACAACATTATGATGAGTCATTGTAAATGTGGCAAGAGCTTTGTTCGAGCTGCTAGACAAAATGTATAGAACTAAATGAGCTTCTATGCATATTAAACTAGCTTCATGCTCGAATTATCTACCTGAAAATCCTGTAATATTTTTGTTTTTTCCTTGATTATATGTTATTACAAATAGCATTACACTTCAAATTATCTCATGGTCACCATGGCAATGCAAGGCTTGAATATAGCACATGAAAACATTGCATCTGCAACGCAATACTTTCTGTCACTCTTTAATTGGTTTAAGAGAAAACAATCAGCATTTTTAAAGTAGGTGGAGCCTGCTACTTACACATCACAGCACTGCTGGTCAGACATGCGGCAAATGAACTAAATCACTTCCATGCTCAACATGACTGTCATACGAATCTGATGGGGCTCTTGCTCTCTGTGCATTATCTAAGTTCCTGCTAGACTGAGGCTTTCATGCAACATATATATTTGACACTTTGTAATAGCAATAAGCGCCAACTTAACCCTAGACGTCTTGAAAAATGCTGCAGGCTTTTCGTAGTAAAGAAAAAAAGCAATAACATAGCTAGCACATAGCAAATTGCCGAGCATATTTTAAAATGTGCCCTCAGAAGCAGCTAGCGCTGAAGTAGAGCTAGGAATATATGTGTGCTATCTGGCCAGCTATCATCATGAAGCAGAACACTTACATCTGACATATACACTTAGAAAGACATACACAGGCGCCAGAGTGCAACTACTGCTGTATTGCTGAAAGACCCATCTTTTGTAGTCTCTTGTGAAGCCTACATGCTCTGATGGCAATGAAGTGTGACGAGAGCCAGAATAAAACACACAAAAAACACAAACAAAGATGACATTTTTGGATTTCCATTTCATCAATAATCAAAGTCCAAGATAGTAGCATGCTTCTTCAGAGAACGACACCGAGGGGCAACTGATACACCCATCTTTCCATTTGTCAATTTCTATTGCTTCAAGACTTTCCCCTGTTTGTTTGTTTTTTTTTTTCTCTGCGCACAGCTTTCACCTTTTTCAGGATGGGTTTGCAGTCACAATCCTTGCAATGAAATGCTAAATGATATGAATCTTTAGCTGTGTAGTGATGATTGTGCTCAGTTAATCTCGTATTCAAGGACCACCCTGTCTGCCCAATGTATACCTTGTTACAGGACAGAGGGATCTTATACACCACTCTCTCTGTACAACTGACATAGGGCTTTCGGTGGTTGATTACACAGGCACTTGTTCCTTTTTTGCACCATTGACCTTTTTGCACAGGCTCGACAATCACACAGGTGCGGAAAACACCACATCAGCGCCAGTCCTTTGACCTATCTTTCGCAGATTCTGGGAAATTGCGTGTACATAAGGCATGACCAGCTTGTCTTGACAGTCCTTGTGACTGCACGTGGATCCGCTCGCCTTTTTTGTCTTCTTTAGTAAGCATTCTGCAACTGATACCAAGAGCTTCGATGGATACCCGGAGCTCCTGTCCTGAGGCAGGTTACCTGGTTTGTTAAGCATGTTTCACATGTGTGATGACATGTTTTTTGCAGTGCGTTGAGAAAGCGAGACCACACAATCACCCTCTTCACAAGCCTTGAATAGGCCGAATGGTAGGAAAGGACAACTTTATTGCCCCTTGGCTCATAAGATCAACATATATGATCAGGGGATACATACGCACCAAGATCTAAAAACCTAATAAAACCGCTGTATGTAGCTTATGCGTTAGTAACAATGACGTGAGACATTTAAAACACGCTGCCTTGGTGTGTATGTTGGTCTTATGAACCAAGGAGCAACAAATCTGTCCTTCCATACCAATCGGCACATTCAAAGCTTGTGAAGAGGGCGATTGTCTGCTCATGCTTTCTTAACGCACTACAAAAAATCATGCCTTCACAAATGTGAAACGAGCTTCACAAACAAGGTAACCCGCCTCAGGAGCTCTGGGTATCCATCGAAGCTTTTGATTTTTTGAAGACAAGAGAGCGGATCCACTTGCAGTCACAAGGACTGTCAAGACATCGCAGTCATACCTTCTGTACACACAATTTCCCACAATCTGCGAAATATAGGTTAAAGGGCAGGCGTTGATGTGTTTTCCGCACCTGTGCGGTTGTCGAGCCTGTGCAAAAGGTGAATGGCACAAAAAAAAGGAACGAGTCCCTGTGCAATCAGCCATCGAAAGCGCTACGACACTTGTGCAGACGGAGTGGTTTATAAGATCCTTCTGTCCTGTAACAAGGTATAAACTGGGCAGACAGGCAAGTGCTTGAATATACAACGCTAACGGAGCACAATTATCACTGCACGGCTAAAGATACAAGTCATGTAGACTTTCATTGCAAGGATTGTGGCTGCAAACGCGTCCTGAAAGCTAGGGAAGTATTGCACAGGGAACACAAAAAAAAAACACGGGAAATTCTTCAAAAAAAAATGACAAATAGAATGATAGGTGTATCAGTTGCCCCTTGGTATCATTCTCTGAAAAAGCGTGCCGCTATTTGGACTTTGATTATTCGCAGTGTGGGAATCCTAATATATCATCTATATTTGTGTGTTTTACTCTCGCGCTTGTCACACCTCACTGCCATCACAGCTCGAGCGCTTCTCAAAGGGCACTACAAAATACGGGTAGTCTTTGAGCAATAAAGCACAAGGTGCAGTCCAGCGCTTGTGTATGTCCTTTCTATATGTACGTGCCAGACGTAAGTGCGCTGCTTCAATATCATGGCTCACCAACTAGCCCATCAGTATCTTTTAAGCAGCTGCGGCATTGCAGAGGCATTTCTTTCACAGTTACTTGCAGTTACTGACACTGCAGCACGTGTGCACGCGTGCGAACAAATATAAGTTGTTCAGAGGTGGACTTCGTAGTTGCCGGCTGGTTGCCCACAGATACACAAGCTGTCATCAGTGAGTGTGATCTCGTACACGATCATTGTGAATGATTGCTAAATAGCATACAATACCAGCAACATTCCTGCGACGCCTTGCTGACTGTCACCATGCTGGCCAGACATCAGTTTTAGTCATAGTCACACATAGCAAGATCAAGTGCAAATCTTTAGGTGATTAACAGAGACCCCTCTCACCATCTCAAGTGATTCCAGGGGTCAGAAGTTGGGAAACACTATTGGCAGCAGCGACAGTGGCAGCAGCGACGGCACAGTGAACACCTATTAAGCGCGTTTTTCTGCTTGCGCAGCTTTCGATGCTGGCCACCTGACATCGCGACACGCGCAAGAAAAACAACGTCACCTGAGTCATCGGGGTACCTGCGACCCTAGCGGCTGAGGCGGACACTAGAGTTCTTCGCTACTTAAAGCGTGGAAGCTTCGACAGGCGGCATCATTGGCAGCAGCGACGGCACAGTGAACACCTATTAAGCGCGTTTTTCTGCTTGTGCAGGTCAGTAATTCTGTGCTTGAGCACTTTATCTTTGGTTTTGTTGCTTTGCTGTCGCTGCTGCCACATATATTCCGTGCCTTGTGTACAGCGTAGTTTTGCGAAGGTTCTGTTTTCTTGCATACGTGTTTCAAGGTTGTTTTCAGTATGCCCACTTGTGCTGAGCTCGCGAAAAGAATCGATGAACTCGAATCAAAATCAGGAAATGGGATCGGTAAATTTGAAGAAGACATAGCTGTCAAGCTAATGGCAAAATTTAAGGCTGCTGGCATAGCTTTTGGTGAAATGAAAGAGCAGATCCGTAACCTGGTGTCGAGCGTTGAATTTATCAACGACATGGTTGAAAAACTACGCTCAGAAAACGCCTTGCTCGTTAGTGAAAACAAAGAGCTGAAACTGCAAAACACCTCACTCACTACTGAATGCCGTGAAATCAAGTTGGAAAACAGTACTCTCTCTCGCAAACTGTCTGATTTAGAGCAGTATTCAAGGATAAACAACGTAAAGATAAAAGGCATTCCGTGCACCCAAGGTGAAGATTGCAACATAATCATTCAGACAATCGGAGATAAAATTGGCTCTCCTGTCTCGCCCATCGATCTGGAAGTCGTTCACCGCGTTCCAACCAAAGATGAAAACAAAAAAAACGTGATCGCCCGGTTCTACTCTCGAACAAATAAAGCAGACTTCGTCAGCAAGGCGCGAAAAGCGAAGCTTTGCCTCAGTGACATCGGCTTCTCTGGACCAGTTCAGGACACTAAATTGTATGTCAACAATCACTTGACATCCCAGAACAAAGCACTATTATCTAAAGCCCTGTCATTAAAGAAGGCTAAGAAATGGAATTTCCTCTAGACAGATAACTGCCTGATTAAAGCCCGCAAGAGCATCGGTAGTAAGGTGTTTCGCATTGCTAACGAGTCTGACTTGGCTGTATTTACTTAATACAGCACTGTACCTTAGGAAACTTTTCAGAAACCCTCGCTAATAACAACAACAAACATGTCTGCGTATTGTTCAACTAGCCAATTAAATGAACTAAAAATTAATAGTTCATGCTCGGCCGTTCATTTCGACGCACGAAGTTTGCGGAAACACTATGACGACATGAATTCCCTTCTGTCTACGCTCTCTTTTTGATTTACCATCATTAGCTTTACTGAAACTTGGCTCTGCAATGACGACAAAAACTTATTTTCCTTCCCTTCTTACTCAGCCGAATACTGTCATAGACAAACTAGCAGTCATGGTGGTGTGGCCGTTTACGTATCATTACATCTTAGCTATAAACGTCGTCATGACCTCGACTTAAAGCTAACAAACTGTGAATCTGTTTGGTTAGAATTCAATCATCCTTTTCTTCAGGCTGATAACAGAAACTTTATTTTTGTTTGCATTTACAGATCACCGTCTTCATCTTACATTGACTTTTGTTCTGCCCTCGACCAATACCTAGAGAAACCATCATTTAATAACAAGAATGTAGTTATTATGGGCGATATCAATATAAACCTTCTGGATGAAACTTCATCTACCTCCTCCCTTTATAGCAACTGTTTTCAGAGTTACGGTTTTGAATGTTTGGTAACGCTACCTACTCGTTGTAATAAGAAAAATGAGGGCACACAACTAGATCATGCGCTAAGAAACATGACGTCACCGCCAGAGGCTGGTATCCTTGATGTCGACATAACAGACCATTACCCTATCTTTATTTTCCTCAACTCAGAGCCGCAGTCACCCACTATTTCATACTTCAGCTACGTACTGAACAAAGATGCCTTTTTGGAATCTGTGACTACAACTGACTGGTCTACTGTCCTTGAAAATAATGATCCGCAAGAAGCCTTTTCTCAGTTCTCCGCAATTTTGTTATCATTAATCGATTCACATACCGTCAAGAAAAATGCAAGAAAATCCTCTCCCTTCCTCAAAACCCTTGGTTAAATGCTAGCATACTAGCTAATATGCGGAAACGTGACAACCTATATCAAAAACCTAAAAGGCAACCTTTTAATGTCGCCCTCTCTGCACGATACAAAAAATTTTGCAACGCACTCAACAGCAAAATAAAGAATGCGAGGAAGACCTACTATGAGCACGAACTTGGTCAGTCTGGCAGCAACTCGAGACAAAAGTGGCAAGTTTTAAATTCCTTTTTGAGCAGAAATGAACAACTCTCATTTAACATCACAAACGATCACATTACATATGATCAACCATTTGAGATAGCAACAGCGTTCAGTGATGCCTTTTTTCCGGACAAACCAGTCATCAGTAGCCGTCCTTTGTCACTGAATCGTGTGCCGCATTCATTTTTTCTTTACCCTACAACTCCCCATGAGGTTCTTGATGTCATTCACAAGCTGAAAGTAACCAGCGCCGGTCTTGATAATATTCATCCTAGTAACATAAAACTAGTTGCTCATCTCATATGTGATGTTTTATGTTTTATTATCAATTTAATATTCAGGACCGGCATTTTTCCATCTGACCTGAAACGAGCAAAGGTAATTCCAGTTTTTAAGAGAGGCGATCGTTCTTTACTAACAAATTACCGCCCAATATGTATACTGCCATTCTTTAGTAAAGTGATTGAAAAGTTGACTGTTACTCGATTGACCAATCACCTGTCTAAATTTAATATTCTTTCCAATTCTCAGTATGGTTTTCGTCCTGGCTATTCAACCGACCTTGCTCTTATCTTCCTAACGGATCGCTTAAAGGAAGCTATTGATAAAGGGTTCTTTGCTGGTTCAGTTCTTATTGATTTTACGAAAGCTTTTGACACTATTAACCATCACATTTTGTTTTTAAAGTTGGAAGCTCTAGGCATAACTGGGCCAGCACTAATCTTACTACGAACCTACCTGCAGGATAGACATTACTTAGTTAAAATTTCTAATGTTTTTTCCGAAGCTAAGGTTACTAACCTAGGGGTACCGCAGGGTTCTATTCTGGGACCTTTATTATTTTTAATTTACATTAACAATCTGCCTGACTGTTTAACATCCTCACAATGTGTGTTGTACGCCGACGACACAACCATAATTACCTACGATAAAAATATTACGTTCTTAGTTACTAAACTGAATAATGACTTGGCTAAGGTTACAAACTGGTGTATAAATAATAATCTTGTTATTAAACCATGTTTACTGTATCTAATTCCCCCCAGAAACCATCTTGTTCAGTTCCACTGCTGATTCTTGGTTCCCATTTAATCCCTTCTAGCACTCATTGCTCATTCTTAGGGGTAGAACTAGATTCTAACCTCAAGTTTCATCATCATATCTCGAATATTAAAAAGGAAGTTGCTTACGGCATTCGGTTACTAATTAGAGCCCGCCAATTTTTTAACTGTTCTGCACTTGTGTCGCTATATTATGCTTTTATACACTCACACATTAACTACTCGATAATTTGTTGGGGAAAAACATACAATACTCACCTCAGCTCACTTCAAACTTTGCAAAACCAAGCAATTAGAATAGCCCCCTCTAGCCCCTATAATACTAGCGCTCTCCCATTGCTACACCGTAATAACATTCTGTCTGTCAAAAAAACTGTGATGTATAGTCTGTGTATATTTATTTTTAAGTTAATGAATAATGAAGTTCCTGCATGTATAATTTCTAAAACCTGCCTGATAAACACTAATGTCACTAGATTTGCTTTGCACAATAATCTAATTTTACCTCAGGTGCGCACCAACTATGGCAAACAATCAGTTCATTTTGCTGCCTTTTCATTGTGGAATTCCATACCACTTTGCGTCAAAACTTCGCGTTCAACATCCGTATTTAAAAACATCTGAAGAATTTTCTTTTAACAGAAACTATTTAATATTAACTTCTTTTTTCTTTTCTTTTTTTTCTCTTTTTCTTCACCCTTATTACTTCAAATATTCCGCTGTTCTGATACCTTTCTTTTTTATTAATAGCCCTATGTATTTCGAAGTTGTTTTGTTATTGTTGTTTCTACTGCTGCATTTATGGTCATGTATATTTGAAACACTTTTTTTTTGTATTGCATGTTTGGGCAAAATTACCGTTGTTCAATTCGTTTAGCTCATTTGGTTTTACTGCATTTGCTCCTTGCAATTGTATAATTTCCTTCGTTAGATTTCTTGTAACTAACTCGTAATCTTGTTTTGCATTCTCCAGTACTTACTTTCTTCCATGTTTGCTTATATTTGATTTTAATGTAGTTCAATTCGTTGCTTTAGAAAGCGCATATTTATAAATAACAGGAGGTCCCGATACAGTCATTGACTATGGGACCTCCTTGTGTATATTATTTGTTTTTATAACCTGTAATCTATAATGAATAAAATCCATTTCAATTTCACTGATTTAATCTTGCTTTGTTAACGGAATCACTTCAAATGCACTATATTGCCAAAAAAGAAAGTAAAAAAAGGGAGAACTGGCAGCACACTATAAGCGTACCTCTGTGCAAGCAATTACTGGTTCTTCTGGCTTGCTCTCAGTGTTGCTGAGGATTTTTCGTAGCCTCTTCACTCGCTTGCCAGCTTCTGCATAATGAGAAAGCAATACAACCACTGAATAAAAGTATATATATACTTCAACCATTTCAACGAAAAAGCACCAAATGCTAATTCTTCATGCAGCGAAATATCTCACACTTAATAATGAAATTTGCGACACCTTGGTTCTTTTTGTGCATCAGTCACTGATGCGTGATTTGGTGAGCCTGGCACTTAAGAGCAGTCGGGTGTATGACACTTTCTCATAGTCGAGTGAAGCCGAGAAGCCTTCTCTTAAAATGTTGCAGGTCTTCACACATGCTGCAAAGGTAGTTTTAAATTTATAAATAGGCATGTTTACCCACAAAATTAAAACAAAAGATTAACGAGTATTTTTTTCAAGCAGCAAAAGGGAAAAATCGGTACGATCAATACGTTTTAGCTTTTTTTTTTAAAGACGCTACAGTATTCAATATTCTTTATAAATTCTAGTATGGATTGAATACTAACAGACCCAAACACTGCTGCAGTGTGCTTTTTTGTTCGGAGTCATGCAGTTCCATACATAAACCGGCTAGAGGGTCTCGACACCTACACTCCCATAAGTATTACAGGGCACGTACACAAGAGCTTTTTATGTGGAAGGGCATGTTCAACTGGTTCTTGTCATGTTACCATTGCTTATTAAGTGTGGCAAAGTAGATCCGTACATGCAGGGAAAGGCCTTAAAGATCCCTTTTATATTCGCAGAAAACATTAACCAGATGGTGTAAGAATGTTGCCTGCTGTTGATGTGTCATGCAAGTTTGCACCAGCATCAGACACAATGTGCCCTGCCCTCTTCTGCAGATGCTGTGGATGCCACTACTTAAAGTATTTTATAAATGCAGTATTACATATGAGCTAGATAATGAAATGTCATCAAGAATAAGAAATGTATATAAGCGTTTGATGCTCACGTAACCGAGTGTTTCTTACTACCAGCTACGGTGTTAGGAACGTTTATGCCTAGTGCCTAGTGACTGAATGAATTGGTTGCATATTTTTTATTGCTCACTGCATATGTTTTAGGTATATTGAAATAGCAAGAACCAAATTCTTTTACTAACAGTTTTTCACAGAGCGCTAAATAGAAACGTTCAAAAGAAAGTGCCTGATATTACGACATCTTTATGACAAGGCACTTTACTGTGTGGAGAACATAAAAGTGGGAATTTGGGTCAGTCCTCCGAAGGGAAAAATAACCCGAATTTTGTGTAAAGGTTGCATCTTTTCTCTCTCGTATTCAGAGGCTTGCATGCCCTTATAATTTTTTTTCTCTTTGTTGCACCAAGGCATGTATGTATAGTAACACCGGATTAACATGTCTTTTTCTGTGATACGCTAGAGCTTTAAGTAAAATTTTGTTCTTTAAAATATCCAGAGTACATAAATAATTTCGCAGAAATAATTTTGCGACATGGAAAAAATATCCGTGGCTGAGAGAGAAGCTCGTGGGGTCGATCACATGCGCTTTAGGCATTTTTTTCTACTTTTTTACAATACCGTGGCATTCGATTCGCGAACGATCAACTAGCCTGTTTTATAGGACGATCCGCGTTTATTACACATGACACGATATCGGGCACGACATTTTTGCATGATTACTTGATGACGATCCGCAAATTCGATGGTCACATAAACGGCTGTGGCATGGGCCCTACTGCAACGGTAATACTTAAAGCAGGGTCAAGCAAGTTAAACATTCAAATTCTGTGATATTACTATCCAAAGCCACGATCTCATTACAAGGCACGCCGCAGTGCATGACTGAATTAAATTTGACCACGACCCCAATCTTTAACAAGTACCCATGTGCAAGCACGAGCGTTCTTTGCATTTCGCCCCATCGAAATCCGGCTGCCGCAGCCGGGGTCGCACGCGCAGCCTCAAGGTCAGTGGCGCAACACTAAGCTACCGAAACGGGTGGGGACGAGCATTAAAACACAGGAACAGGCGCCCTTAAGTGGTTTCGTGCATTTCAGTTCGCGATAAACGTGCCTACCATGTAGTAGTGACGAATAGGCCAGGCTGCTAAATACACAGCTTAAACAGACGACATGACCCCACCTTGGCGCATGATCGACCGAATGAGCATGCAACACGCTACACATGCACCCGGCATCGGCCCGCACAATATGTCTTGAAAGACCGGCGCCGTGCACCACGCGTGAATCAGACATTAAGCTCGAAGTGGTTGTGACTAACACGGCACGAGCGCAGCGGGCGCTAGTCTGCCCGTCGTACACCCAGCAACAAAAAAAAGCGCCCTGCGACTTCTACAACACCATTCAGAACGTTGCCGATCAGTTATAGGCACCTGACACTGCCCAGGCGGCGCATCTGAGCAGCGATCGTCAGCGCCTCTTGCGGCACCCTCCGTCAAATGTGACACTGACGGACCACGCTACTCAGGCCGCCCCCGCGGAGAGCCAACGTGGTCGCATGTTCATACTTGTTTTAATACAAACAAATAGCGCAAGTTTTGCTGTGTGGCTTCAAACCGATTTCAAGATTAGACGGTTGGATACGCCCTGCCATTCGTCGTAAAGGCGAAAAGCTCTACGCTGCCGGACACGTTAACAGCGTGAAAGAAATCGCCGGTGTGACTGTGCTGGCGAAGTGTCACTCGCAGCAAGGCAAACATAACTACAGCGTATCTCTGGGCGCGAGTACACTCAACTATCATATTATGCTTTGATTAAGCAGCTAAATTCAGTGTGCAGGCATGGCTGAGCTTATTAAGCGTTAAGCGTAGGTGTTCTTGGCCGACCATTGGATTTACCGTAGTCTAAACGTGTTCTTCCGTGGTGCCATTTTGACACGCTTGCAAAGCCTTACTGGCCACGAATGATACGCTCCATATATTTTCGAATTACTAAAAGGCTCTTTTAAACAACTTGCACAAAATTGTACTTCACTGCTATGTTCTGCCAAGCAACCGCAGTACTTTGTTTACAACTGCCGAGGCACCGGCACGACCTTGGGCCGCTCCGGCCGCCAAGACTCGGGTGACGGTATCCGGCAATCTGAACCGAAGCAGAGCGGCACGGTGTGAAATTTAACAGCCACTCACGCAAAGCAGAACACCTGCAGCCACCACATCAAAATAAATAGCTCTAAAGGATATGGAGAATTTACAAAATATGTAAGTCGGCTTCCCGGCCAGACTCTTTCTCGACCAAAAACGTCAGTCTCCTGACTACAACACTTTCTAGTGCGATCCTCCAGAAACAAAGCGCGAGCACTAAACCTTTCTAAAGATTCCTTTGAAATCATCATGTCATCACAGTTCCCCCAATCCCCCCACGGACAGCTAATGTATTCTTGCCACTCAAGAGCTTTGACTAGTGCCGAGCGTCCACAGATTAGAGGCGTTTGGAGGAAGTGTTAGGTTGGAGCAGTACTTTGCTTTACCAATCCGTGGTGGAAAGTCTTTTGGTTGGAACTTATTTTCTCGCGGATGCGCAGAAGTTCGCACATTGACGATTGATTGGCCACCAGATCGAGATATGTAGCCAAGGTAATCATGCCGAGTGTTTTAACGCCACTTAGTTTCAATCGCTGCGTCGATCCCTTGCACTACTTAATGTATATGCTCAGCCATATGAGCACATACAATTATCTGCATCTGCTATGAGTGTGTCTAATTCCCATGAAGATTAGAAGCACAAATTGCTTACAATTTTAGCGGCACTCAAATGTAAAACTGATATTTCAGAGCATATGAAAAAACATGGATGTTAAATATTAATCCGGCTTACTGCAGCATGACCTGGTTCATACTCCACAAGGAAGCTTTGGCACATATGACAATAAAATTAAGTAAATCAACGAGACATGCATCAGTGACATGCATCGTGCTCCAAAGGTAATAATAGATCAAAAAACGAGCATATAGGAATTCATCCTCAGTAGGCAAATCACAATGAATTGCTTCGTAAGACTATTAGGAACAATAGTTTTGTGCCCTATTCAATGCACATTATAAAAAGCGGTGTTCAAGCTCCATGGCGAAGTTACAAAATTTACTTCTTGCAGCTGAACAAGGCCGACCGTGCCTTGAGTGGTGGAAGCTGCACTTGTCGATACGAGGCCTCGTGAAACTGCAAACACTGTGCAGCAGTTGTCATATACATCAACGAAAGTGAGGACGTGTGCACAACATCACAACCACAGCAGTGGGGGCGGCCGCCAAAGACGTCATTTATTAATGAGAAGGCATCTATTGAAGAGCTGTTTGGTGGTAAGAAAATTTGTGACAGCATACGCATATGTGTATTGCATCTTTTACAATGTTGTGTTTTTGTAAGCAGGCATACAGCACTTTCCAAATATGCAGAAATTGTTTCTTGACAGACAGTGAAGGGGAATCGCGTGGGATATAATCAATGCTAATGCACTCTATGATGTTTTTTTCTGTGCTTTGTTTCAGAAAATACCCATCCATACGTTGCGGGAAAAAAACCCACAATGGTGGAGCCAGAATATGTGATAAATCGCCTTCCTGAATTGAGGTGTCACATGAATACCATTCCAGAGAAGTTAGTCAAAACATGGACAATGAAACTGTTGACAGAAGTGTTGCCAATCTAGAAGAGAACGTGGCTGAGCATCAAGATGTGCTTGACCCACACATAGCTGCGTACCACTACTTGGAAGCTGCAGAAGAGTACCCAAAGGTCCTAGTAAAAAGCAAGGATTATAGCAAATTACTATCAAAGGAGTCAGCCGAATACTACGAGAAAAACGTGAAGTTCCAGGACACACATCACATATGTGCAACCTACAAAGGGCCAGTCTATGAACCTAAGGTAAGTGATTCAGGTGGTGTGCCAATTTGTCAGTTTGAGTCAACATTACTCTTGATACTTATGACCGACAGGTGGCACCGAGAACGACGAGTGCGTATAACGTGTTCTATGGCACACACAACACTCAGAACGAGAAAGGCCCCTGCTGACTTGGTAAATAACCTACTGAGAACGACAAGCTTTTTATCGGAAGCCACAACATATGGTACGCCTTGAAAAATGTGTGTAAGGTTTCACTTACAAGTCATTCCTCTTTCAGGCATAAAGATGGAAGCACTTGCCCGGAAGAAGTTTGAAGATAAAGTTTCTGTACAGGTTATAGATGTACCACACAATATCCTTCTTTGAATTATTAACTAAGCAGATTAATATAATTAAAATAGAAGGTACAATTACCTCAGTGGTACCTTTATATTTTACCTTTATTCTTAGTATGTACCCATTTTATCTTTAATCAAGAAACTATTAGGTGTCTGAAACAGTGCGTGCTTATAGATATGTCGTCTTTTTCAGACTGCATTGGTGCTGCACTCTCTCCAGCCGTGGCTTGCTGGCAGCCCAGATGGCCTCTTCCTATCCGACCAGAAGCCCTGTATTCTTGAGATAAAGTGCCCATTCTCAAGAAAAGACGACATCATCATAGATGACCGATTGGAACACTCATTTGTGCCATACGTAAAATATGTAAATGGTAGACTGGCCTTCCTGAAGAGTCATAAGTATTACAAGTGCAGCTGCTAATGTATGTGTGCAACGTTCAGAGCTGCTATTTGTTTGTTTATTCAAGTAAGCAAAGCATAATAATTGACATTGAAAGACACAACAGTTTTCTGTGTGCATCATTGCGAGCACTAGAGGAATTTGACTTTGCTTGGCTACTGCCAGCATCTGCTAGATGGCGGCGAGTGTAGTTTTTTGTAATTGTATAAATTTTTAACGTGTTAAATTTAAGGCATTGTGTGAACTTGTAAAAAGAATAATAAAAACATGTGAACTGTACTAGTGAAAGTGGCTTGGGTGCTGTTTTCGATATATGTTGTGTGTAGGCTTTATGCCACATGGTTTTGACATGTGGACAGTAGTCAACACAAAGGTCTGTGAATAATGAAGAAAGACAATTTGATAGACACTTTATTCACAAACAAAATAGATAACAGTTGAACCATAACATTTAGGAATTGACTAGAAAGGCAGTTTCAAGCTGTGCTAGCTTCAACGCACTATTGTACATAATCATTCACAAATTCTACACCGTAGAGTCCACACGCTCTTCATCTATGATAGGGGATTGCAGGTTTGTTAAAAGACAGCACACATGAAATACATCTGAAATTTTTGCAATCATCTCTATGGTAACCCGTGAGTTGAGGATGTTGTATGCCTTTATGCGCTGAATTATTCTTTCAGCATGAATTCAGACTTGTACGATGTTGTACGTTTCCAATATTTCACTGTCAGTGAACTGGCCATGCCCTTGCAAGAAAGAGGGCATCACAAGAACAGCGTGAGCTTCCTTAACCCCTGACTTGATGCCTGAGGAGGTCTTGTCGGCCATGATTATGTCACCTGGCTGCACGAGATCTAAGAAGTCAACAGTAATGAATGCATCAGAACAAGGCCCTCCATATGCTTTTGATCGAAAACAGACTGCTCCATAAGGGGCTATTCCAACCAGGAATTTGAGTGTGTAGCCACCTTTATAGTTTGAGTACATCACTCGCTGCCACTCTACAGTGCTTCGCTTCTCAGTTCTAACCTCGGTACAGTCTATGATCATGGTGCAGCCAGGGTAGTGGATCTTGAAGCAGTTTGGCATTGCTGACATTATCACGTGCGATGGTGGTCGATAGATATATTTTTGAGTTGCAGTACTCAATGTACGGAGGATGCTGTGAAAGCGGCGTGAGGCTGTCCGCCCACTTACAGAAAATAGTACCGCAAGAGATGCGAACGAAATGCCCAGCTTCATTTTCATTAGGAACATAACAAGCCTGTAAAACAAAGAGATATCACATGTTCGGTCTGCAGGATTAGGGATAATGCCCAGCAAAAGGGCAAATACATCAACACTCACACCGCACAGGTCTCTCATAGCAGCCCTAGAGGATTTAACACTGTCATAGCCGCCAAAGTAACTGGATCTGATGTCTGGGCCACTGAAACAGGAGGCTGTGATGGGTTGGCATTGTACCTCAGCATCACACGTGACTGTGTGATTAATCTCAGTGCAAGCGTCAGTTTTATGTATTGAGCATACAAATATGGAAAACGGTGTTGTTGTACCTTCACAAGCTTGACTTTGGCAGGCCTGGGATAAAACAAGATGAGTTAGACAAATGTTGCATACAATTACCTAGCTGCTTAGAATAGAGGATAGTTTCTAACATAAAAATCCTAACAGCCTTGACCTCTCAAAATGGATGAATTGCAATATAGTGTGAATGGCTCTTCCATGGGAACAAAGTGAAAATATTCCTTGAAATTGCCGTTTATGTCATCACCTAAACTCAGATGAATTACCTGATCACACGAGGCCCTCATTGTCTCGGCAGTTGGCTGTAGCTCACTCAGCATTGGATCAACTTTGTCCACAGTTTCACTTGAGTCGTGCGCTGCTTCATCACTGCTTATGTCAACTCCTCGATGCTCATTTGTCCTATTGAGATTTGGGGTCCTTTTGCGCCACCTGAAAAGCGAGTAAAAGGTTAGTTACAAGCGGAACAAACAAATCTTTTTTCGCGGAGATTGACAGCAGTCAATATTATCTTTTTCATTTTATTTCTATTTTATTTTCTGGCGGAATGGCAAACGAAATGGGAATGCAAACTAGTTTGAATGTGTAGCACACTTAATGGTGCCAAAGAAAACCAAATTATAAAGTAGATTGTGCGGCTTAGCGTGCAAAATACGCCATCTGATTATGATGAGGAACAGTGCATTATTTTTCACCACCTAGGTTTTTCCAACGTGCTCCGAAATCGAAGAGGCCGAGTGTTTTGCATTTCACCCTCGACGAAACGTGGCCGCCGCGGCCGGGAATAAAACCCGCGGCCTCGTTATGGTGCCAAAGATTGAATGCCAAAGAAGCAAGGTTCTCCGTTGCCTTGAATGGCCTTACACGGTAGGCCACTGGGAACAACGTTGGGTTGTATCCAGGATTCCGTTCTCGAAATGTCTTGAGTAGATTCTCGACGACGACGTCGGTGTCCATGGAGAGCCATCGGCTTCGCTAGAAGTTAAAATTCACGATTATCAGATGACCATGCAGTTTGTTTACGCTAAATGCTAGAACTCTTCACTGCATGCAGCGTACAGAACAATATTAACAAGCCGTAGAAATACACTCTCTTATACTTCGCGTTGCCGCGACTGCCAGCACAAAGGTAATATTCACAACGTTATTTCTCCTTCAAAACTGCTGCACACTTACTTCACTCTGCGCACAGCAGCAATCCATTTCTTGCAGCGCTGCTCTTCCCACGACCGGCCAGGAAATCTGTAGAGTCGGAGAGCAGGCAGCCCTAGCGGCCGTTACAGTCTTTGACGCAGCAGTACCGCCGTCCCCATGCTTTCTTTCCTGGCAGTTTTCGATCTCTTGCACATTTGACATCGTAAAACAGCGGCATGAGAACCTGCAGGACGGTGGCGCACGCGGTTCAGAAGTTTCGAATCACACGCGGTCACAACAACAACACTTACGCCAGCTGGATTCGATGCCGTCGACTGACGTTGGATCAGTACCAGAGTTGCGCTTTCGGCGCTACAGGTGGCGCGGCCGTCGCCGGGAAACTCCACTGTCAAGAGCGTATACACACCATGCGAAAAACGTGCTTGCCGTCGTGTCAGCCGGCGCTCCATTCTTCATGCATGCTTCCACGCAGCCCAGTCGGTGGCATACCTCCGTGGCAGCCAATGGGCGGACGCGTACATTCAGCTTTTCGTCTCCGACCCTCTTGGCGAAAATGTCACTTATCGTGCAACGCACACACATGCTTACAGCTCACGAGGCGCACAACGCGCAGACAGCGACCACGAAAAAAAGCAATATGGCGACAAAAGGAAATGCCAAACAACCACGGAGGAAGGAAACTAAGGAGAGGCCCTGACGTCACTCTTTGTGAAGCAAAAGTGAAGCCGGAATTTGGTGTTGCTCATGACGATGCTCCGCCTTTTGGGCCACCCTCCTCTCTTGTTTACATCTTTCGCGAAACCACGCCGCGCTGCGCGTGGTGTCGCGCGCGGAGCGCGCGCGCTCGCGCAACATCTGGCAGAGCACGGTGCAGGTAACACAGCGCAACAAGACACGGTGACTAACGCAAACCCGCCCACTCAGCGCCTTTGCCACGGCACGAAACCTACCAGAGCAACACGTGTGAGCGCTCAAAACCATAACAACGCCGCCATTGTGGCCCAAAAGGCGTGGCCATACAACAAAAAAAATAAAAAAGCAGCAAAAAATTGTAACCTACTACGTCATTTCCGCCACACTTTTCTCCTAGCGCGCGGAGGGGGTAGGGCCTCTCCTTAGTTTCCTTCCTCCGTGCAAACAACCAAACACGCAAAAAAAAAAAAACAATGCCAATGTTGCTTGTTAACATTTTTACATTTCGCTAAGTTTGGTGAAAAACTTTCAAAAATATTTCGTTCGAGAAGAACTCGTGTAATTTGTTTATGCGAAGCTGTCAGCTATACACGAAGTGTAATAGAATAAAGTATGTTGTTGCGCAAATGGCAATTGTCTCCGTTGGAACAGCAATTTAGTGTCAACGGCAATGTGAGGCATAGCTTTCGAGATTCCCTCCGTGACGACACATCGTTCAGATCTCTAAAGGCCACAATTCCATCAAGTTGATCACGAAGGGAGAGCTCGCAAATGGTGGCGTTTCACCACTGGTCTGGCTCATTCACTAAGTGCTCGATCTTTCAGCCACGCGAGTGCAGTGGCAAAGCTAAGCTGCTTAACCAATGCACTGAAGGTTATTTTACGCGGTAACGATGGCTCGAGAAGAGGTGAACGGCATCAATCGACAAATGTATTTTTCTGCCGACGGCCAGGTCGCGCTTGCTGATGGGAACATGAGTCTCTGAGTCGCATCGCGGTTTATGTTTATAGATGTAACACATGAATAAATCAAGCACACTAGGAGACTATTTGTCTCCGTCCTGTTTCAAAGGTTTTTGGTGCCGATAATCATCATCATTGTAGTTGGCATGACCTCTGCCACTCGGTGGTGTGAGCGCGCTTACATTGCATTTTGTTACATATCTTGCCGTAATGTAATAGCGTAAATTTACGCGAGGTCGCCTTTCCGCAGGCTGTGCATCGGTGTGGTAGCTGGGGATGCCACGTAATGGACATCTTTGTAAGCACCAGTAGGATCCGTACATCGACGTACCGATAGGCTCGAAACAAAAGTTCAGAAACCTGTTACCTCTCATTATTCTGAATGATTCTGAATGCTTCTGCATGCATTGAGGAAGGCATGAAGCTACGTCGACGACACAGGCGCTCTTTGTCCAGCCAGTTTCAATTTCAAGGTGCCTGCCAAGGGGAAATAATTGTTCGCGAAGCTCCCATATGAAATCCGCTATTCAAAATTTTATCATTGAGATAGGCAGTGTCGAGCATGGGCACCAAAGTACTCATTTGATGTAGCCGCCTATTGTTGATAATTAGAAGGTTAATTACCCTAACTTCGTTAAATGTACTCGTAATTCAGTGTGGCACTTGCTCTGTATCTTGAGGCCGCCAATCTCTACACTCGTATGGCCAACATAACATTACCGTGATTTATATGTCGCAACCTTAAAAATTTGGTGCAGCTAAAAACAATATACCCTGTACTTTGCCCACTGGGATGTACCTCTTCTCTCCTTGGTAGTACAATATTCAAGCTTTACACAGTGTCACCTGCACTCAATCTTTATGAGGTCTTCCGTTGCAGTTACAGCGCACATTGCAATATCCACAGTTACTAAAATAAGGTGAACCCCTCCGGAGATTGTGCATTTGGGGCTGCAGTGGCTCAATAGTGAAAGAGTGTATTATTTTGCAGTGGCCTTTTTTCTGCACTTGAACGTACAGCCGCATGTGCAACAAATTTTTTTTCATAATAGTTTCAAGCTCTGGTCAGCTTAATTACGCCACTTCATGTTGTAGCCCCAACTAAGAAATTTTACAGTGTTTTTTTTTGTGTAAATTGTATGTCGCCTGTTTAACTCGGTCAGTTGTTGGCATTTGAGAATAGAAAATCAATAATATTTCATCAAATTATTGTGTTATACATAAACATTTTGGTGATCCACCACTGTGCTGGCTCAATGAATGTCGTAATTTTGTGGAGTTTCCATTGAATCAATCATAATACAGCAGGTCAACGATGAAAAGTCAACAACCATTTGTGTAAGTGTAGGTCTCATTTTGCGTGTATAACCATTTGCGATGCTTTTAAGTTTAGTGTCGCTTTGAAGGTGCCTGCAGATTTTGCACCTGGGTCGACGACATGCTTTTATTACAGGGAATGATCTTGGCTGATTTTTGCCAGCACTAACATGTCTTGAATGTTTCCGTTGTGGCAATAAGTAACCCTGCGAATTTCATTGATATCCTAGAATGTTCATTCTGTAAGAGAATACATCGGTGAAACGGGACAGTCAATGAACGTTAGGTTAAACGCACTTCTCGCGGACACAGCTAAAGAGCTTCCCAAAGATGTCGCCGAGAATTTCAACCATCTACTTCATACGTTTGATGAACATATACTCCATATCTTACAGTGAAATTTCCGTTCTGGACGAGAAAGAATATACGAACAATCATACCTTATCAGTACGTTTAAGAAATTGCAACCAATGGGCATAAAGGTTTCAAAGCGGCCTTCAGAATTTATTCGCTATGCCAAATTTCAAGCTATAGGCAAGAACACTTAGCTATTTGCATTTTGTTGCTTAGTGGTTTTCTTTCCTCCCTTTCTTCTTTCTACTATTTATATATTTATTCCATCTTACAAAATTTTTTTCCGAGCAGCATTCTCTGCCGTCCCCTTTGTTATCTCTTTCTGGGAGATGATAGCCTACAACCTCTAGCGAAGGAGATAATAGAGGGGTGCTGCGCACACGGCCATTGACACGCCGGCTGACACATACGGCCGTGTCATCGGCCTTGTGCATGGCCCTCTTTATTTACAATTCTACACACTCGCCGCTAACACTCCTTTGGCCGTTGCCGCATCCACCCGCCTTACCCCCTTTGCCCTTCAGAAGAACCCTGCATATATGCACTATGCAGAGGAAAGCGCATGTCGCCTTGCAAAAGACAAATCCACTTGTCGAAACGTTTTCTCCCGCTTTTACCTTGTTCTCGCTTCGCTCATTACATAGTCGGGTATCGTGCATTTAGATCAGCAACCGATAATCCTGCAAAAAAGCACTCGGTGGCATCTTCTGTAAGAAGGCTATCATTGAAACTGGTGGATGCGAAAGAGCGTTACTGTGCTCCTGTGCCTGTGATTCATGAACATGGTTCGCATGTACATTATTGGCACACAAGAAAGCATCCCATGCATTTACGCACGCATGTAGGCATGAACAATATCCAGCGACGCTTTCTTTATTGTACAAGTGTCCGTAAATGATCCACCGACGCGTTCAGATTGATTCGCTTTCTCATTCCAAATAAAACGACGGTCAATTTCGCAATAAAATATTAAAATCACTTATCTAATCGTGCTGCCCACGCCTTTTGTGCGTTGGTTTTACGTTTCGGTGAATAATTATCATTCTCATCATGATCAGCTTATTTTATCGTCACTGTAAGATGTTATCCAGCGTTTTGTAATTACGCTGTCCGGCTAGTTTTGCTTTGGTGATGTTAGCATTGTTGTGTGAGTACTTTACGAGCTGTTAAACATTTATGTCATTATGTGCCACAAGAAAAAGCAGGTATGCAATACGACATCTGCAAGTAAATTCACAGATCGTATGTCAACCGTACTGTATCTCATCCCACTTATTCGGAAAAGAGTAGATAGACCAATGTGGTCAATGCTTTCATGACCTAGGGCGGTAGCATTAACTGAATGTCAAGAATGGTTATATACACACAAATACATACATAAATATAACAAATTTCACAGAAGTGTACAATAAGCACAAAAAACCTAGAAAAAGAAAATCTGCATATCGGCTGCTGCTTTCGCGACAGACACCTCGGCAACGTAGCCCAAGGTGTCACATCCCCAAATTTTACAAACGCGAAGACGCCCTTTGCAGCATCCAGTTTCCAGCGCGAACCCTGCAACCTGGTTCGGGCACAATCACTGCAGCGGAAACCTGGATTCTAGGAATAATAGTTACAAGTGTGAACGTGTAAACACAACGAGAGTACATGATAAGTTCTGCGGAACTGCTAGAGCAATTAACAATACACATCGATAAGAACAAATCCAATATTTTAGTTTTGTTTAGAGATAACACATCAACATTTTGTTGGTTGAAATACTTCAGTAGGGAAGGTAGTGTATGTGTTTAAGGCGTTGGCAGTCATAATTAGTACGTGAGAAAGAGAACTGCCATGGTGCCTGGTGACGATATGAATATGCACTTCCATTTTGTTGTAAAGTTGTCAGGGTTAGGAATGAATCGAGCTTTCTCAGCATAGCATTTCTATAGCTTAGTAATGTTCTGAATTTATATATGTCACGAGCTCTGGTTATTTTGTTTTGTTGGAAAAGCTTTTGCGTATGCTCGCAAAGAGAAACGTTCGCTGTCGCCCGCATTGCTTTCTTTTGAAGTATTTCCAGCATTTGAATATATTGCGCTGTAGTGTTACCCCATATAAGGGAACAGTAACCGAGATGTAAATGGAAAAGGGCATGATAAATGAGACGCTTAACTTTAAAATATAATGCACTTCTATTCCGATTTAACACACCAACTACTTGTCGTACCTTTGAGGAAACATGACTAACGTGTTCATTCCAGGACATCTGCGCTGTGAATATTACGGCTAGGGTTTTTATGGATGACGTAATGTTAATTTTATGCGGACTCAAAACAATATTATCTGGCAATGTAGTAGAATTTCCCGGAGCATGAAAAATAGCGCATTTTGTTTTGGTTTCATTGAGGATGAGGCCGTTTGCCTTAGACCATGCTCGAAGTCCATAACAAACGGAGCTTGCTATAAGCGTTATTTCTTTTAAGTCTTTACCTGTAAAGAAAACCAAGCAATCATCTGCATACGTGACAAATTTGCACATATCGCTTACTTATACAATATCATTAATGTAATACAGGAAACGTATCGGTCCAAGGATGCTGCCTTGGGGCACACCAGCTGTCAAAGGTTTTATCTGCGATCTGTTCTCAGTAATTTCAACAAACTTTCAACAGGTTTCTAAATAAGATCGAATAAGTTCAAGTGTCATTCCTCCGAAGCCATATTTTTCCAGCTTTATCAGCAGTAATTTATGGTTGACTCTATCAAAGCTTTCCTGAAGTCTAAGTATAACCCTACAGTCAGAAAATTTTTCTCAATGTTCTCTAGAATAAGCTTTTTCTGTATACTTAAGGCAGTTTCCGTAGACTACTTTTTCTTAAGCCCGTGTTGACAGTCGGTTCGCAGGCCATGTTTTTGCGAAAAATTATCAATATGAAAGGTAAACATTTTTTCGAGTCCCTTTGATAGCCCAGGAAGTATAGATACTGGCTGATAATTGCCCATATTGTTTTTGTCACCTCCTTTGTGAATAACTAGTACTCTCGCTACCTGCATATTACGCGGGAAAACTCCGGTTGACAAGGAAATATTAAAAATCTGCATTACTGTAGGTGCAAGTAAGTCTATGACGTTCTTAATTGGCCTAATTACTAAATCATCTGCGTCTCTACTATGGTCATTTTTCAAGGACGAAAATTTTCTAATCACCTCAGGGATGCTAGTAGGCTTTAGGAATAAACATTTTCTTAATAAAGCTGCATGCATTGTATATTGAATGTCGTGATCTACGCATCCTACTTTAAGAAAGAAATCGTTAAAATTGTTCGCAAGTTCTGTACCACATACAAAAGTGCCATCAATGTTCAACGTATCTGTTCGTGTATCAACTTCCGATTTGGTGTTTCGTTTATTTTTTTCCATACTTTGTCACTTCGGCGCATACAATCATTGTTAAATATACGGCTGTAGCAGTCACTTTTCGCCTTTTCTTTTTCTTTGATCAATTATTACTAAACTGTTTACGTTCTTTCCACTTTGACAAGTCCTTTGACTTGATAAAAGACTGATAAAGCTTATTTTTCGGGTTGATTTGCCTAACGAGTTCTTTCGAAAGCCATGGCTTGCGCGACTTTCTTCGACTCTGATAGTTTTCATGCGGGAATGATTTGAAGTACAGCGTTTTGAGTTTGCTCACAAACTTGTCATGTGACTCATTGGCAACTTCAATGGCAAAAATATCGCTCCAGTTCATTTCGCGCACGGCTACTCTTAATTTATCTAACGTTTGAGCCGATATCTTGCGGTACGTTGTCTTTTCAGTGCACGCACTTTTAATGGCGCCTTTACTTTCTAGAAAGTTGGGAAAGTTTACGTTCTAGAAATTTCTTGATACTTGATGTCAAGATGCCGTCAGTAACCTTTCTTGATACAGAACTTTGTTTCTAGACAAATCTCTGCTCATGTCCTTTGCCTAACAAGCGCATTCGTCATTTCTAATTCGCGCTCTCTTATTATTTTTGTAGCGACCATGTTCGTCGCCATCTCGTGACTTTTGACTGTACTTAAAGCCGAATGCTTGTTCTGAGTGAACTCAAATGAAAGTAGACGCCTGTCCTGCCGTATGTGCTCTTTCTAGGTATCTTTTTGCACCGTTGAATTCTTGAACAATTCTGAATTATTTCGCTTACTGACATGAACACCAACGTTAGCTCTCACATGCGATGTTTTGGAGCAGCAGTGATATTTCCGGACCTGGCACTGTAGTGGGATAATAAACAGATGTGCTTTCAGCTTTCATATCACATCCCACAAAGCTGCAGCTATAACATGACCTGCAGGTTAAAGCTAAGCCAATTCAAGAAAGCTGTTGATTCAACTGTGTGATGCCAGGTGGACTCCTATAGCATATTGGGCCAAAGCGATTTCCCAAGGCCCTGATCTTTTTTTGTGTGCTCGATCTCTTCATGAAGTGTAAAAGAGCGAGCAACTTCATTTTAAAGCACAGCGCGTGTAGAGGCTGACGATCCTAACACAATAAACGTTCTTATTATGGAGCCTGTACTGGTTTCTTTTGTAGCATCGTGCTGTTTTCGGGTGGGTGACATTTCCTTTCATCAATCTTCTTCCACTTTACGGATTTCCTCAGAACTGGTTTGCAAGTCATGTACTGACTCCCCCGGCGTAATCTCATAGAGCCCCATGCAGGAACTTGGCAAGCTCCAGAAAGATGTTACCAGAAACCGAGAAGCCATCCTCGATAAGTAAATGTCTGTTTGTTAGTTTGCTCGCTGGTTTGCTTTTTCGTTCGCTTGTTTGTTTCTTTGTTCTTTTTCCAGAGTGAAGTTAGCCCTAAATTATACTTGGGCATGTCTCTTTGGCTACAGTGCTCTGTAGTTGAGATTTTCTTCATCAAAGCAAATTGACGCTCAGCTTCTTGCTACTCTGCTTCAGCCTCCATGGCAATTCGTGTCACAATAAAGACAGACGGGGGACACAGCTCAGTTTATGCGCGGCAAGTTGGCTTGAGGGAACGCCGAACGAACCCCGAGTCAGACAAACCCCTTTTTGCAAAAAATTATTGCAGAATTATTTGCAGCAAACATTGACCCGTGGATCGGAATAGTTCGTACCGATATTGTGCTGTAACGCTATCTGCCGGTTAGGTTCATAAAAATCAGGCACCTTATCCGCGGTAAGTTTGAAGGCCACCCCACAAAAGCCGATGCTGGGAGCATCGCTTTTACCGGAACGAACCCCGAGTCAGACACACCCCTTTTCGCGAAAAATTATTGCTGAATTTTTTGCAGCAAACATTGACCCGTGGATCGGAATAGTTGGTACCGATATTGTGCTGTAACGCTATCTGCCGGTTAGGTTCATAAAAATCAGGCACCTTATCCGCGGTAAGTATGAAGGCCACCCCACAAAAGCCGATGCTGGGAGCATCGCTTTTACCCGAACGAACCCCGAGTCAGACACACCCCTTTTTGCGAAAAAGTATTGCAGAATTATTTGCAGCAAACATTGACCCGTGGATCGGAATAGTTGGTACCGATATTGTGCTGTAACGCTATCTGCCGCTTAGGTTTATAAAAATCAGGCACCTTATCCGCGGTAAGTTTGAAGGCCACCCCACAAAAGCCGATGCTGGAAGCATCGCTTTTACCCGAACGAACCCCGAGTCAGACACACCCCTGTTTGCGAAAAATTATTGCAGAATTATTTGCAGCAAACATTGACCCGTGGATCGGAATAGTTGGTACCGATATTGTGCTGTAACGCTATCTGCCGGTTAGGTTCATAAAAATCAGGCACCTTATCCGCGGTAAGCTTGAAGGCCACCCCACAAAAGCCGATGCTGGAAGCATCGCTTTTACCCGAACGAACCCCGAGTCAGACACACCCCTTTTTCCGAAAAATTATTGCAGAATTATTTGCAGCAAACATTGACCCGTGGATCGGAATAGTTGGTACCGATATTGTGCTGTAACGCTATCTGCCGGTTAGGTTCATAAAAATCAGGCACCTTATCCGCGGTAAGTTTGAAGGCCACCCCACAAAAGCCGATGCTGGGAGCATCGCTTTTACCCGAACGAACCCCGAGTCAGACACACCCCTTTTTCCGAAAAATTATTGCAGAATTATTTGCAGCAAACATTGACCCGTGGATCGGAATAGTTGGTACCGATATTGTGCTGTAACGCTATCTGCCGGTTAGGTTCATAAAAATCAGGCACCTTATCCGCGGTAAGCTTGAAGGCCACCCCACAAAAGCCGATGCTGGGAGCATCGCTTTTACCCGAACGAGCCCCGAGTCAGACACACCCCTTTTTGCGAAAAATTATTGCAGAATTATTTGTAGCAAACATTGACCCGTGGATCGGAATAGTTGGTACCGATATTGTGCTGTAACGCTATCTGCCGGTTAGGTTCATAAATATCAGGCACCTTATCCGCGGTAAGTTTGAAGGCCACCCCACAAAAGCGATGCTGGCAGCATCGCTTTTACCAACATCATTTACGAGCATGAAAGTGACCTAGGCCTATGACAGGCTTCGAGTAGCCACATTAACGCATAAATTTGTACCACCGCGCATAAGAAAAGTGACAGGCCTGAGCGGCACAAGCAGCACACTCGCAGCGTCAGCTGGAGTGGCGGCTCCATGGGAGACCGTCGTAAGCTGCATGAAGACTTGAAGCGTCATTTTCACGAGAGCAAACTGAACTGTCTGCCCGGCCGTGACGGCGAGTGGTGGCTTGTGCTGCTTTGTTCACAATGGTCTGCTGAACCAGACGCTGCCTGGTTGCAGCCGCGCGAGTAGCTCTACGATTGGTTTCTTAAGCTGTGGTTCGTACCTTGCAAGGTGGCGCCACAACGTGTACCAAAGAGTAAACACAGGTATCGGGACTACGCACCGCACATGTCACATCCGTTGACTCATAGCACGATACAATGCAACTGCTATATGTCGTGATACTTGCTGGAATACAACGGAACTGTAATGCAGGAGTGCGCACACATCAACGCTCCCATTGCTTGAATAGTGGCACGAAACGGTACAACTGCTATTGTCATGCCACCTAGTGCAACAATATTAAAGTTCTATGCAAAGTGCGCACTTATCCGCCCTGCGCAGCTCGCATCGCTCATCGTGTGACTTCTGACGCAGTATAAGGCATGTCTTTGCAGCAGCAAGCAAGCACTGTTGTGGTGCAGTGGTACAGTGCCTGACTTCCACGCAGAGGGCGCGAGTACAATCCTGGCAGGAATAGGTTTTTTTTTTTCATTCCTGGCAGCACCTGTGACGGCTATTGGAATAAACCGAAAGGGCTATTGGAATAAACCAATAACAGCATACTCTGTAAAAGTGCTATTTATGTTTGTATTTCAACGCGAAAGAACATTCACTGCGGCAAGGACGTGTTACTGCGCTTTTCTGCGGTATTTACTCATCTGGATATTTCGCACTATTTGGCGGTGAAATATGCAGGAATGTTGCGCCCTCTCTGTAGAACCCTTTCACCGAAAGCAGGCCGAAGTAGTTGGCAAGGTATGACTTCCGAGATATTGTGCGCAGCGTAGGCTTTCTACGCAAGAATCCTGACTGTCGTAGGTGAAGACCCTTTCGTCACAGGAGTCTCCGGAACTAAATTTTGTCTACACTAAGTCACTTCTTAGAGTATAATTAATGAAAAAAGGTTTCTAGAAACGTAAAATAAGATCCTAGTTCGACTTACCGATAACTTTTTGTGTCGGTTTCACAAATTTTTGAGAGGGGTGAAAGATACGCGTGCTAAAGGCGTCATCGCTATAGCAACCGTAAATTCTCAACTGCGAATGCCCGAAGTACCCTGAATGTAATGTACGAAATGTTTACAAGGAAGGCGGATCGACATTGTAGACCCTCCAAAGCACGCTGTTTACAGGAAAGATTGTGACGACGCGTAGACAACGGAGAAGTGGAATGCCATGATGTGTTGTAATTTCAGTTCTCTTTATTAGAGGGCCTCTCCCCAGGCCTCGTAGCATATTTTGGCTATGCGCTAGAAGTTGTTACGCGTCCTCTTGGGAATCTTCTATCGCAGTAAATTTTCAAATTGGTTCAATACTAGCCTAGTTAGAAACATTTCAGTGCCACGAAACCATGATTTCAGGAGGCGAGCGTCACCACCAACAATTGCACTCTCTCCACTTGCCCTGGTCTAGCCTTCGCAAGCAAAATTCATTCCCTGCGTTCTCCCGTACAGGAGCTGGAGAATCGCGTGGTGCCGCATACGTCCCGGGATCCTCCTTCGTTTTTACAATGCCAAGCATTTCTTGGCGAGCATTTGCCACTTGGACAATCATCTATCTATCTATCTATCTATCTATCTATCTATCTATCTATCTATCTATCTATCTATCTATCTATCTATCTATCTGTCTATCTATCTATCTATCTAGCCTCCTAATTTTTGGTGATATCATGGTCGTTTCATTAACTTGGTAGGGACCCGCCGTGGTTGCTCAGTGGCTATGGTGTTGGGCTGCTGAGCACGAGGTCGCGGGATCGAATCCCGGCCACGGCGGCCGCATTTCGATGGGGGCGAAATGGGAAAACACCCGTGTACTTCGATTTAGGTGCACGTTAAAGAACCCCAAGTGGTCGAAATTTCCGGAGTCCCCCACTACGGCGTGCCTCATAATCAGAAAATCGTTTTGGCACGTAAAACACCATAATTTAAAAAAAAACTTGGTAGGAACCAAATTTGGCATAATATGACAACAGTGTACGACGAACATAAATGACAGGTCATCACATGAATATTATGATACGTGTGTCATGTAGGCCATGAAACAGCCGCCTACATATTCGTGCTCTTGTAGCGACGGTCCGTCACTTCGTTGTCTCTTTCTTGGAGCCGAGACGACGGTCCAACTGGGGCGCCACCACAACCACTGGGCAAACCTCCTTTTACTTTTGAATAAAACCAATCCACTCATCGTTCTCAAGCTGACAAAATGTGTATACCTTTCTTTCCTCCACTACACCGAGCTCCCAACACTCGCATATTCATTTAGTTAACCTGGTACGTACCATAAGGGGCATAGTATGACAATAATGTACAAAGAACAAAAATTATTGGTCATGAAATCGTGTAATGTAGGTCATGAAAGAGCCGCCTACGTCTTGGTATGTACCAAAATTGGCATATTATGACAAGAACGTATGACGAACAATAATTATATGTGTCGTCACATGCGTTTCATGTAAGTCACGAAACAGCCGCCTACGTCTTGGTGTGTACCGAAATTGGCATATTATGACAAGAACGTATGACGAACAATAATAATGTGTGTCGTCACATGCGTTTCATGTAAGTCACGAAACAGCCGCCTACGTCTTGGTATGTACCAAAATTGGCATATTATGACAAGAACGTATGACGAACACAAATTATATGTGTCGTCACATGCGTTTCATGTAAGTCACGAAACAGCCGCCTACGTCTTGGTATGTACCGAAATTGGCATAGCATCAAATGAGTTTATGACAAACATAAATGATGGCTCTTCACAAGAATGTCATGACAGGCATGTCGTGTAGGTAATGAAGCAGCCGCCTACGTCTTGGTGCTCTCATGGCCGTTTCGTTAACTTGTTGGCTCCCAGCAGACTGCTTCGCATAACATCGATTCCCACAGGGCGTACGATCGGCCGGCTTTTTCTTTTCTCTCGCTTTAATCCTGCGCGGAGCATTTCTGTTGACGGTCGCGTGCGCAAGCTGCTGTGTTTGCCTCGTTTCGCGCAGTGCACGATCTTGCACGGTTTGCGCGAGAACACCTGACTGATAGCATAAGCCAGTGCTACACCAACACTGAGGCAGTCCCAGAGCATGATCTGGCAATAGAGCACGGTACAAGATGACATAGTTTCCCTTTCAGCGGGCGCGACTTCACGACGTAGGAACAAGCAGACGAAACGGGAGTACACGTCTCTTTCTGCGATGCGAACTATACGGAAACATGCAGGCAATCGGTTTGTGTGTTTTATTATTTCTTTAAACTTTGATACCTGTTTCGAATCAACAGATTACACAAATTAACACAGGGTTGCCTTGAATAATTATCGAAGTGTCACGCGTCACTATGAACGACGTAACAGCATACACATGTACGGAGGCGCACTTGCTGATGTACGTCATTCCCTCTTCTTGGAGTACGGCGCCCGTGAGGAGAAGGGCAAACGACTTTTAGTGAGAAATTTAAACTATTTGCGCGCCACGTAGCGATCCAATTCTTACCAGACACGATGGTGAGCGTGCATTCTATGTACTGCGCTTGTCAACTCATTATGGCCAGACCTGGTGAGGAGCCCTTTGAGGGCTCGGAGGCTTTACGTGTAACAATCCCCTGTCGACAGCAAAGTTCCATCCTTCTGCAAACACAACTACAGTATCGCAGGAAGCGAAGTTCAACTGAAAAGGAAGCGTCGATGCCAGTCCTCATTGCGGGACATCACAGAACGTCGAAAGCGTTGATAGCAAACGAAACCCGTAGAAAGCTAAGGAGGCAACGGTTCTCGCATGCGTCTGTAAACGTTTTAATGCGTTAGCATTAGGAGTGTCAAAGTGCAAGAACGTGTATGTGTGTGACATATGAGCAGCACTGGTCGTGGTAGAGAGGGGATGGGAGAGCTTCGAAGAACGTGTATATGTTTATAGTAAAACAAATTATGGGGTTTTGCGTGCCAAAACTACTATCTGATTACGAGGCACGCCGTAGTGAGGAACTGCGGAAATTGGAACTACATAGGGTTCTTTAACGGTGCGCATAAATGTGCACCTAAAACTGCTGTACCTAAAACAGTGCACCTAAAACGGATGTAGTCGCATGATCAAGATATATATATAGCGTTATCAAACAGAAGTTTTACGGTGTTGTTAAAATTAGGTGCTGGGAAGTACATGAAGTTCACTTATGCAAATGAAGTATGGGGCCAGGTAGACACAAGGCGAGATGACAATTATTGCTGTGTGCCGTCCAATTAAGTTATCTTAATGAACTCCTTCTTTAGTGACTGCAGTAATCGGGCATGTTTGCATTGAAAAGTTAGAGGCAGTCGTGATTCTACACAGTTGCACTTCGCAGAATGCTTCTAGCATGCCCGTGTTCCAAGATATCCTGCGGCATACTTTAGCAGCCGATAGTGAAAGGGGAAGAGTTGTCATCTTTACCTATGCCTCCGCCACATTTTCAGACTAAACGCCGCCTTTAACAGCCGCGTCACATCAGGGAGGAGCTTTTGCGCCGATTCTCACAGTCTTGCATCCGTAATGATGCGAACGGAAATTAAAATTTGTGGCCGCATATCTCGGAACATGGGCATGCTCGAACATCCGGTTGAGCGGCAATCTTGTGGCATTTCCGGGCTTTTTTCAAGCTCGCAAACACTTTTATGTAGCACGTATTGAGCAACAGGAAACTGCATCGGGAGTTTTTAATGTCGCTCTACAATTTCCCCGTTGACACTTTTCTTCTAAATATAATGTCTATGACTACATAATTAAGCATAATTATTTAGCTAGGCGGCATGAAAAGATAGTTTGAGTATCGCCAAGCGCCGGCATACAACACTGCCTTTCATAGTAAGGTTCGTTGCAGCGCAACACAAGACGAGGCCAAAAGAATGTATAAAACGACGACACGGCGCTGACTATCAACTGATATTTTATTGAATATATGCCTAAAATATATATAGGTGCCAGACGATAAGGATGACATGCACGGCACACAGAGATACATCGAGGCAACTATGACGAACTGATCAAAATTGACATAGGTAACGCAGTTCCTTGTCATAAGGAACGATAGACGGTTCGCTGGTACATGCCTTGTCCCTAACATTTATATTGTAAGCCTCAGCGATTTCCCTGACCAATTGACTGGCGAGTATCAAAATGACATTAGTTTTTTTTTTTTTAAATAGGAGCAACAACTGCACGACTGACACTGCTCCACGTGGTGAAGTCGCGCAACCCTTGAAGAGATAGCTCATGCTCCCTAAGTCGAACATTCACACAGCGCTTCGTTTGTCCCACGTACTTTCTGCCACAACATAATTGAATGGCATAATTAACCTGCTTAGCACAGGGGATGTACGTGTTCACATGACTGACAGTGCACTTTCCCTTTACTTGTCTATCCTTCAGCAATTTATCAACTAACGGGCATGTGCGACCTATCTTATGTTTCGCAAAAATACGAAGATCATTGCTGTACCTCGAACCAACGCTCTTAAACCCATGCACCAACTTGTGTACATATGGTACTACTGCGTTTTTCTTTCTTTTTTCTTCTAATTTAGTTTTAATACCTAAGTCATCTATGCTGATGATGCCACGAACCATACTTTCACTCACAGATGAAATCGCACAAGGAAGGACATGCCGTTCCGGGCCATAGTCTCGGAAAAGGATAGCTGGCAGTTAAGTGCGTCGCGATTTCTGCAGAGGAATCTGGGGTGCTTACCGATAGTTGATCCTTTCCTGATAGCCATTTTGGCTACAGTGTGCAGTTACCTGGAAGGCGGTTCGTTGAACATGCGGTGTGCCTTCAGCGTAGGTGTGGAAACCTTATATTACTCCCTTCCACATTCCCAGGTTATGAAATGTGTTAAACACTGCATAGTGTGTAACAATGATGAAGAAGCCTTCCTTAATGGTTGCGGTATCTCAGTAGAAGCCTTTCTTGAACTTCTTTCCTTTCACTTGAGATCAACCTTTGTTTCATGGAGAGGGGGTCTGTATATACAAAAATGGAGGGTATGCATTGGATCGTGCGTAGCTCCTATAATTAGTGACATTTTTCCACGTTATATTGATAGGCAACTAGAGGGCCACCTTGCTAAGCTTTCTAATCAGGTTTTTCGCTGTGTTGATGATTTATTTATATTTTTTACCAGTGAAATTCACCCCGAGGGTGTTCATTGAATTTTGACGTTATTCAGGCATCACGGCATGGGCCTTGATTGTACATTCGAAGTTCCTAAAGGTCATCAACTGCAGTTTCTAGACCTGAGATTAACTTTTGGTAAAAATCATGTCTGCTCAAAACATGGCGGTTAAGCCCATTTTGAACTATAACTCCGGTCATTCTAAAGTAGTGAAGCGGGCTACAGCGAAGACCATCCTAAATGCTGCATTAAGGAAGTCATGTTTTCATAAGTCAGACTGCTTTTTTCTGATCAGGTAAATCGATTACCGGACGCTAGTTCTTCCCAAGTGATTTTTATCAGTGAGTGAAAGTATGGTTCGCGGCATCAAGATCATAGATGACCAAGCTACGAAAATTAAATTAGAAGAAAAAAGAGAAAAAAAACGCAGTAGTACCGTATGTACACAAGTTGGCGCATGGGTTTAAGAGTGTTGGTTCGAGGTACAGCATTGATGCTCGTTTTTCAGCGAAACATAAGCCGCATATGCCCCTTAGTTGATAATTTGCTGAAGGATAAGCAAGTAAAGGGAAAGTGCACTGTCAAACATGTGAACAGGTACATCACTTGTGCTAAGCAGGTTGAGTATGCAATTCCATTATCTTGTGGCAGAGAGCACGTGGGACAAACGAAGCGCTGTGTGAATGTTCGACTTAGGGAGCATGAGCTATCACTTCAAGGGGTTGCGCGACTTCATCTCCCGGAGCACTACAAGTCGTGCGGTTGTCGTCCTTATTTAAAAAAAACTAATGGAATTTGTAACCACGCGAGCCAATTGACAAGGGAAATCGCTGAGGCTTACAATATAAAGATTAGGGACAGGGCATGTATCAGCGAATAGTCTATCATTCCTCATGACAAGTAACTGTGTTACCTATGTCAATTTTGATTATGTGTCAGTTGGTCATAGTTGGCTCCCTGTATCTCTGTGTCTCGTACATGTCATGGTTATCAACTGGCACCTATATAGATGTTAGACAAAAGTTCAATAAAGTATCAGTTGAGTGTCAGCACCGTGTCGTCGTTTTATACCTTTTTTCCTCGTCTTGTGTTGCGCTGTAACGAACCTTACTATGATTCCCAACCAACTGGCCCAACTTGCCGCCTTTATGAAACATTACCTTTGTTCTGTTGAGCTACATGGCCTTTCAATATTTTTAATCTCTGGCAAAAGTTAGCTGGGACACACAGTATACATGTATGAACGAGAAGAGCAAGCAATCCGAAGGGCCCGATTAATAATACTCAAAGCATCACACGCCCAAATATGGCAGTAAGGACAGCGTAAGGAAAATTGTTTGTAGTTCTTAATTCAATGAAATAATTCGTAAATGGAAAGGAAAGTGGTCATTTGTTGTTCACCCACTTTCATTTCCATTTCTTCATGATTTCTTTAATTCAGGTATTGACAAGATATTGTCACGTGGTAGTGACGTTAAAGAACACAGTAGCAATACTGTGAAAGACAAAACTAGCTTTTATTGGGCGAACCTGTGCCTACAAAACAGGCTACACTTAAAGCACAACGAGAGTGGCGAACACAGTCGGCGATCGTCGAAAACCTGATCAGCGGGTCAAGCGCGTCGGCTTTTATACATCAGTCGTCAAATGTTGCAGAGTAATCGCTGGGACCCGCGTGCCTTGCACAAAGTTCTACATTATTCGCGTCACACACACATGCGTTCAGATTACACAAGGTTCGGTCACAGACAGCGGATGGAAGCATCGATAGCATTCCAGAAACTTCTATACATGCAGGCGCGTCCTGCGCTGAGCGATAACATTTCAGGGACCGCAAAAGTGCCCACCCGTAAAAGATAAACGAGCTCACGTGTTACTATAATGTCCCTAGTGCTGTCCTTCATGTCACTGCTTGTCGGCTTGGCATACATATATATATAAATATAAGTAAATATATATATATATATATATATATATATATATATATATATATATATATATATATATATATATATATATATATATATATATATATATATATAAGCGTGTGTGCGTGTGTGTGATATGACAATGAAACTGGATGAAGAACAAATGACCACTTTGATATATATTTAACTAAAAAAAAAGAACAAAAACAAACGTCATGGCATATTTTTTTACGGACATTTAGGTCGGAGGACCGGCCTTCGCCGCGGAGTGACTCCTATTTTGACTCCGACAAAGACCGGTCCTCTGGCCGAAATGTCAGTAAAAGCACATATGCCATAACGGTCGTCACCTCACTTCAAATATCCTCACCTCAAAGCACCTCACCGCAAGCAACTTGGTCACGCAAATGCCCGTTTTCGTGCAGGTTAGTTACCTGCCACATGCATCTTGCTGTTGTTCTAGTGATCGCTTCTTGTCTGTGGTGTCGTGCCCCCCCGACATGCCTGACTGTTGGCGTATTGCACTAGGTGAGCTATTGTGTTCAATTGCTTATAATGCTCATGTTGTGCGCTTATTACTTATGTTATCCGGAGACATTGAGGTAAGCCCCGGGCCTGACCACGGTGACGCTAACCCTGCTCCCACCCTCGAAACAATCTATAACGCTATTTCTCTCCTCGAAATGACCCAGCATTCCATCCTGAGTGAACTCGCGTTAATCCGTGCTGCGCAGTCAAATACAGATAGCTTAGCTGGACGCCTTGCCGCCCGCGTCGACAAATTAGAGCAAACCGTTGAAGCAAGCCAAGCTTGCCATCCTATCCATGGCACTGAGACTGGTTCTGTTATTTCCAAGCTTTTGTCGGAAGTGCAAGCATGAACTGAAAAATGCGACGACTCGGAAAATAGACTTCGGCGTTGCAACTTGGTGTTTTTTGGTCTCCGTGACGTGGTTGGCGAGTCTTGGGAGCAGTCCGAGGACCAGATTATTTCATTCTGCCGCGACAAACTGAACGTATCAGTCGATACTAGTAACATTGAACGGGCCCATAGACTAGGTCGATTCCAAGAAAAGAAGAACCGCCATATTATCGTGAAGTTTGCGCGGTGTAAAGAGAAGTCCCAAATTCTCTCCTGTGGCGGGAAGTTGAAAGGCACATCATTTGCTATACGCGAAGATTATTCCGCACGTGTGTGCCTGGCTAGGAAAGAACTTTATCTTTACGCGCAGGAGAGAAGTCTTCCTTTTAATAATAGGTTCGATAAACTTATCATATCTGTCTATGATATCATATCATATCATATCCTAGACCGACTCTGTTATCGAATTCGAAACCTAGCCACCAACACATACTTGCGCTCACCCTTTTTCATCCTTCGTCTTTGACTCTCCCACTCCTGTCTTTGAAGCAACTTATCACCTTGAACAGGGTGTGCTTTCGAACGTCCGTAGTTACTTACCAAAAATGATATCGTGGAAGCTCTTCTTTAGGATAGTGAAACCAACTTTGCCATCTTCAGCGGATCATGGCTAACTCCGGGCATCGAAAGCGACGAACTATTGCAGGATGCCACCTCATTAATTACTTATAGATACGTTAGGACTTCACGTAGGGGCGGTGGTGTATTGGTCTTTGTTCGATCCAATATAGCCTCATGTTCCGTTGCGATTAACTGCAGCCTAGAGATTGTCTGCGTTAAACTGTCCCTCAAAACATGTACGAACATACTTATACCATGTTATCGCCCTCCGCACTGCAACCACACCTTTACTAGTGACTTGCACTCGGTTGTAGTTAATTTGACTTCCCGGTTCCCCAACGCCAATTACATTCTTTGTGGCCATTTCAACTTCCCTAATATTGACTGGAACAACTCCACCGTATCATCAAGATTATCCAAAGACTTCCTTCAGTTAACCCTATTGTTCAACCTCACTCAGACTGTCCACTCGCCCACTAGGGGCTCTAACATACTCGATCTTGTTTTGGTCTCAAACCCTGAATTAGTTTCATCAGTGTCCCTTGTCATGGAACTAAATGATCACAAAGCCGTAACATTCCACCTACCTGTCCCGTTAAAAAAAAACAGCTAATAAAAAATTATATCAGGAGCTACAGCAAGGCCAACTTTTCTACGATTAATTTCGAACTAAAATCTTTCTTTTAATGTTTTCCTCAATCTGCTTCTTCACGATCAGTTAACAATAACTGGTTACTGTTCAAACAGCAAATTCAAAATCTAATTGACAAACACGTCCCTCTGATTCGCATTCGAGGCGATGCAGGCAAGCCCTGGTATTCCAACTCGCTAAAGAGACTATTGCGCAAGAAAAAAAGATTGCATCGTGTCGCTCATAAATCGTCCTCAGCATCTAAATGCAAGAAATACTCCGATTGCCTGAGCGAATATGCCTGTCTTTTGGGGCACTCGAAACGCAAATTTCATCATGAGGATCTAAAAAAATATCATTAGTGTTAACCGCAAACAAATTTAGAGCATTTTAAAACCAAAGAATGTCCCATAACATTGCGCTTGTTTATCGAGGCCGCTCAGACGTTCCACTTGATCAGCGGTCTAATGTCATGAATCCATATTTCTCGCCTGCTTTCACCTCCGAACCTGTTCATGACCTACCGGCGCTGCCTACACCAAATTTTCGTGTAATACCAACGGTCGTCATCACAGTTGAAGGCATTTTGTGCCTCAATAACAAATTAAGAATTTCGAGTGCTCCGGAACCTGACAATTATCCTGCAAAGTTCCTTAAACGCACTAAGGACGTGTCGAGTCGCATCTTGCAGATAGTTTTTGCGCAATCCCTTTTAGAAGGTGAAATTCCGCATGACTGGAAGACTGCGAAAGTAACCCCGGATTTCAAAAAGGGCAACTGCTCTGACCCGTCAAATTATCGGCCTATATCGCTGACATGCGTGGCATGCAAACTAATGGAACACATCATATATTCCCACGTCTCCAGTCTTCTCGATAATAATTCTTTCTTTTTCCGCAAGCAGCATGGCTTTCGCCCCGGGCTATCATGTGAAAGACAATTATTCGAATTCACTACAGACCTTAACTTGAACTTGGATTCGTCGTTTCAGACCGACGTCATTTACATTGATTTTTAAAGGCATTTGATCGTGTAGCTCATCGTCGTCTCATGGCCAAACTCAGTTGTCTTAATGTTGACCCGCTTACCTTGTCATATATCAAAAACTTTCTAACAGCACGATTTCAGTTCAGTCATTGGCGGTAAGCTTTCAACAGCAGCACAAATAGTATCCGGCGTCCCTCAGGAATCAGTTCTTGGCTCGCTTCTCTTTCTTATCTTCATAAATGACTTGCCATCTGGAATAACGTCATCTATTCGCCTCTTTGCTGATGATTGCGTTGTATATCGTCGAATCTCAAACAGTAGGGATCAATCATAACTACAGTGCGACCTAAACCTAATTCAAACGTGGTGCTCGCGCTGGTTGATGGAGCCCAAAGCCTCAAACTTCAAATTCATGGTTGCTTCACGAAAAAAAAATTACCTGATCTTTCTGTGTTCCCTTAATTCGACAGCTTTATCACATGCTAGCTCTAACTGATACCTAGGCGTCCTCATTAGCAGTAAACTGACACAGTCGGAGCACATCTCGAATGTTGTAACTGGTACCTCAAGGTCGCTAGGTTACTTAAAAAGAACACCACGTCTCTCCCCCCCCCCCCCCCCCCCCGGAACCAAAAAAAACAGCCTACAAAACCTTCGTTAGGAGCAAACTCGAATATGCTTCTCCCAATTGGAGCCCTTACCAAGATCATTGAATTACCTCTCTCGAGTCGGTCCAAAATCGTCCTGCCCGATTTATATCATCAAACTATAGTACACACGTCAGCGTAACCCAAATTAAATCAACTCTTGATCTACCCCCTTTAGCAGTAAGACGCAGAATCTCACATCTCAGCACGTTCCATAATCTATATCACAACTTTTCTAACCTGCATGGTACACTGTTACTGCCACCCGCTCGAACTTTTCATCGCCTGTTCAACAGCGTCCAACGCCTTCATGGTTCGACTCTTTCAGTCAACAAATCGTTTCTTCCCGCAGTCATTGAAGACTGGAATTGCCTTCCCGAAGCAGTTGCTTTGAGAGAAGTCTAGAAAAATTCAGGCAGTCCTTAACTAAGCTCTTTGTTCAATAACTTGAACTACGCATTTTTTGTTTTCTTGCACCATTTTTACGTTACAGGCGTTGTCCAATAGAAGATATTGATTTACATTATGCTTTGTACAATTTGACTTGCATTTCAATGTCCGGTTCAGTGTCAATCTCTTATTACCAAGTATCTCTTCGTTTGATAGCTCATTCCTAATTACGTTCTTCATCCCATCGTTGTGTTTTACCTTTTTTTGCCTTGTATTTTCATTGCTCTTTACTGTATTTTCTTTTTTTTTTTCTGCGCGTGTGCGCTCTGTACTTGTAACGTAGTTTTTTTGTTGAATAGCATTTGCTCCATTATATGTTATTTCAATACTGTCCCCCCCCTTATGTAATGCCCTCTTAAGGGTCCTTACGGGTTAATAAATGATGATGATGATGGTGGTGCTATGCCTTCGGGTCTGGTGTCGAAACCTTCGTCTTCTACACACACACACACACAGATATATATATTGTTACATGTGGAAAGACACACACGCAATACGCTATTTACACGCTATTTACCCTGGAGGCAGACCGCCAGGCCGACACTCGCTCGCGCCAAGGGCACAGACCCACTTCGTCGTCGTTCTCGCGGCGGCTCATTTCTTGAGCATCGCTCGATGATATCGTAACACTTCCCCCCGGCGGCACAAGCGCCGTCACCGTGCTGTTAAATATCCAAGGCACGTGGAGAGTTGTAGGGTTTGCGTCGGGCGACGTGAACAATGTCACTGGTTTTCACAGCGGAGGACGTAGTGGGCGTGGCTAGGAAGATTTCATAGCTGACCCCGGTCACTTGGCGGAGCACGCGATATGGGCCTGTGTAACTGGAAAGGAGTTTTTCACAAAGGCCTTGGTGAGCAAAGCAACACGAGGGTGCCGGACACAATATATATATATATATATAGAGAGAGAGAGATAGAGAGAGAGAGAGATTGCATGAACAGCCTCGCTGTCAAAGAAGTTGCTGCAGTAGGGGAATGACCCCAAATCTTCGCATTACGCGTCTGATGCTCTACCAATAGAGCTACTGCGGCGCCGTTTTCACATCCACTTTCTTGGGTATTTATGTATCGCTAGTTGAACTAACGCTGACAGTGTTGGCCAGTGCCACCATTCAGAAATCTTGGCGGAGGATGCGAAACATCACTTCATACTCGTGAACATACTCGTGAGCCGCTGGCGTCACGAGTATGTTGTTGTTTTGGGTGAACTTCAATAAACCCACACATCCTACCTGAAGGCATCAATTTTGCCGGATCTGTTTTCTCCCCACTACCCTTTCCCTGTGCAGTGCTGTTGATGTGTCCTCCTCTGAGAGACAGTTACGGCACTGCACTTCTCTCTTCCTCTCCTTCAAAGGTCACTACACACACACGGATCCGAGACTCTCGCTATGTAATCAACAAAAAGAAAATGGAGTCAGCCGAGTCAGCCGATTTATTAATCATAAAGAGCCAGCATACGTCACCAAGGACAACATAGGGGAAATGACTTCTACTTACCAATGGAATTAAAGAAATGATAAATTAATGGAAAAGAAAGTGCATGAAAGAACTTGCCGTGGGTTGCGAACGATACCACCTCTTCGCATTACGCGTGCGATGCTCTACCAATTGAGCTACAAGGTAGGTCCACTGACAGAAACTGTTGGGTAATTAAACCAGAGATAGCCGCGAAGCTGTGCCCCTCACCTTTCTAAATACGCTTGACCCATTAATATGTAGATCCGGGACTTCAAAAACGTGCGATGTAATGCTAACGCAATTCTCTGTCATTTACCGCTCAATGGCCAGTGATCTTAAAGAATACTCCACGTTGTAAAGTCTGAATTGGTTTCCTGCGCATCTATTTCCTTTCTTTTTCTGAGCATGCATCGCGAACGCATGCACAGTATATCGTGGAGAGCGGAAATGTTCAAGAACTATCCTGAAAATTCCGTGGCGCTGAAAAGGGGCATATGGCCAGGGCATGTGGTCAGGTGCAATCAGCCAGCCGAGAAAGATGGCAACAAGAATGCCCTTCGACTTCTCGCCCTCTTCTAGACTTCAGGCTGGGCGCCACTGCGGGCCAAGCTGCTCAGCGACGAGTAGGCGGTTGCACATTACTGCTCCTGCACTGAGCCATTTAGGCGGGCGTACAAATTTCTAGTGGCGTTATCCTGTTACTATGCGTTCAAGCAAAGCGCAAGCTATTCTTATCGAAACAATTGACTGCCCTAGATTTCTTTAATCCGCCGTGGTTGCTCAGTGGCTATTGTGTTGGGCTGCTAAGCACGAGGTCGTGGGATGGAATCCCGGCCGCGGCGGCAGCATTTCTATGGGGGCGAAATGCAAAAAACACCCGTGTACTTAAATTTAGGTGCCCGTTGAAGAACCCCATGTGGTCGATATTTCTGGAGTCCTCCACTACGGCGTGCCTCATAATCAGAAAGTGGTTCTTGCAAGTTAAACCCCATATTTAATTTTAAATTTATTCTATAGCAGTCCAGTAGGTAGTGAAATAACGTTTGGGAGCATTTACTGAGTCCTGTAATGCTTAGAAAAAAACTTATTGTGCCGTCGATCGACACGGAGTTGCTAGGCATAGCAACCCTGTCTGATCTGCCTATTTACGCCTTTGGTATGGCGGTAGTATAGTAAAGGCCAATACAATAATTTAAGTCATGACTTTTTACGCACGCGAAGCATATTAACCCATTTCTATTGTTGTTGTCAAATATTGACCTTCTTGGTATCCTTCGTGAAAACCCACATAAATTTTGGAAACTTCTACCAACAAACCAGAGTGCTCCGCACAACATAACTTTGTCATTTCCTGATGGATCACCTGTCGCTACCGATCATCGATCCCATGTCATGAATTCTTATTTCACTTCTGTTTTCACTCAAGAACTCGCCTTAAGTAGCAGTACCCTTCCTGACTGCAACTTTTCCCGCATGCCTTCAATTGACGTCACATCAGAGGGCATTTTGGCCCTTATCGATAATATCAAGGTCTCCAGTGCTCCCGGTCCGGATACAATTCCCGCTAAAGTCTTCATAAAGCACTAAGCTGCTTACTAGTAAATTTCTACAAATCACCTTTTCGCAGTGCATAACTACCAGTACCATTCCTAACGAATGGAAGTTAAGCAAGGTTGTCCCGGTTTTCAAAATCGGCGACAGAACTGATCCCTAGAATTATCGCCCGATATCACTCACCTGTATTGCCTGTAAACTTCTTGAACACATAATCTATTCTCAGGTTGTCTCTCATCTTGAAGCTAACTCTTTCCTTTTCTGTAACCAGCATGCCTTCCGGCCAGGTCACTCATGTGAAACTCAGCTCTTTGAATTCACTACTGACCTCCATTTAAACCTTGATTCTCTCTTCCAACCAGAAGTAACTTACTTAGACTTTTCGAAAGCCTTTGACCATGTACCTCACGAACGACTAATGATCAAAGTAAACAGCTTATGTCTCCATCCTCTAATCACGTCCTGGATCCGGTGCTTCCTAATTGGCCGATCACAGTTTACAGTGATTGGACACTCTCACTCTACAGTCGCCGAAGTGTTATCTGGAGTACCGCAAGGTTCAGTGCTTGGGCCCCTTTTGTTTTTAATTTTCGTTAATGACCTCCCTTCTGGTATTTCGTCATCCATCGGGCTCTTTGCCGATGACTGCGGGCTGTACCGCCTTATAAACTCACACAATGATCAGTTGCTTTTACAGCGTGACCTCACTACAATTTAAGAATGGTGCACAGAGTGGCTTATGCAGGTAAACGTAAAAAAAATGTAAGTTCATGCGCGTATCGCGGAAACACTCTCTCATGTCGTACTCTTAATCTTTCCATTCCCTTCCTATTGAGCTGGTTCAATCATACAGGTACCCTCGTATCATCTTCACTAGCAAGCTTACATGGTCAGAACATATCCAAAATCTTGTTACTGCAACCAATCTATCCCTGGGATTCATAAACGGTCACTATCATCATCACCCTCTGGATCCGTCAACTCGCATATGAGACATTTATCCGCACTAAACTGCAATTCGCGTCGGCAATATGGAATCCCCATCAAGCGTACCTTGTTGGGCTACTGGAAGCCGTCCAAAACCGTGCAGCCCGGTTTATTACATCCCAGTGCGACTATCGGCTAAGTGTTAGAAACATCAAATCATCCCTCCACATTCAATCATTAGCACATCGCCAAAAAATCTCACGCTTATGCCTCTTTCAAAAGCTCCATTAAGATTTCCAACATTTATGCGACACGCTTCTTCTGCCTCCCAACCGTACGGCACGCCGTTTCTCAAACAACCTCAGTCTTCAGCGTCTTCACGGCTCCACTAAATCCTTCAATAACTATTTCTTGCCAGTAGCTCTTGCAGAATGGAATAGATTACCTGACCGCGTAGTAATCGAACGTAAGCCTACCAAGTTTCGAAACATACTAACGAGTGTCCGAGTATTGACGCTTAACGTATTTGACTCATTTGTACTGTATCGCCCTTTTTTGAGTGCATTGTTATTACTTTTTGTGTTTGACTGTCATTTTATTACACCTTCTTTACCCTTCTGAATGTTATTGCTATTGATTTGTTTCCTTGAGTCATGATTGTTTCAACGTTTATTTTTCTTATGTATGCTCCCCCCCTTATCTAATACCCCAACAAGTGTCTTTAAGGGTTAATAAATAACGATGATGATTATCGTAGTCTATTTATATGACGACACAGTTTATATGGCGCATCGTCTGCTCAGGGGCATTAACTCGTCCACTACTCATACAATGTAGTTTCCACTTGCGATTGTAAAAGCCTATTTTCCGCACTCTTGAGCATGAAAGAATGAGTGTAATCACACTGACTGAAAGAAGTGGCTACTAGAACGAAGGGTACCGACAGATACGGTGTATTCTGTCTTATCCGGCACGTTGGGCAGCTGTGGGCAACTAGGGGTTGTAGTTCAGCAGATAAGCCGCCACGTATTTATAGCAGCAGTTAGGAGTCGCTTGCTCTGCTCGTTGCAAGTCTGAAGTAGCGCTGGTGATAGCGTCCGTATAATTCTTTGTGTCAAGCGCATTTGGGTTTCAGAACAACGCAGTCTACAACAAAGGGACAAGACGCGAGCTGAAAGGTGAGTGTTCGAGCCAGGATGGCTGTTAAAGGGAAAGCTTAAGTGCACAACGTAATCATCGCCGTTTGTCGCACCTATTGTTTCATGAATTTTCTGCCCTACATGGCAATTTTAGCGGGGTTTCCCGCCCTCGCTTTCTTTCGCTGTCCCCGCTGGCTCAGAGGCTATGACGTACCGCAATGATGGAAGTGTTCCAGCAGGCTTTATTCCAGGCGATTCTTCGTGCCCCCCGAAACGTTAGAAGAGACCGTCTACTGTTTCAACAGGAGAACCGTGTAAATGCTATTTCGAAAAGCTTTTGAGAACCGCACGTATAGCAGAAATTTGTTGGAGGGCCCCCCTCGCAATGGTGTCTTTCATTGTTCAGTCTAAGCCTGTGCAAATTGTCTACGGTTGCTGCTACTGTGGAATGACGTCATCGTGTCCATTTTATCAACACGTGGTTGGTTGGGCAGCTCGTACGTGAACGCGTAATGATGCTGTCAAGTGTCAGTTAATGTATCGAAGTTGTAACCTTTTCCCGATGTTTGTGAGCAAGTAGGCAACAAGATTTCTTGTTTTCTTTAGATTTTTCTTTCTTCTTTGCTTTTTTTTTTCTTTCACTAACGTTCGAGAAGGAGTGATTCTTCACCGCCCAGCCACCGCTGTGTGCGTGCGTGCGTGCGCGTGTGTTACTATTTTTCCCCAAACATACTTGAATGCGCAACCACCTTACAAAAAACAGCAATAAACAGGGGAGCCTGAGCGTTCATTGCGCGCAGGCGTCATGCAAATGGAGTGCGACTATGAATGTTTGCTGCCTGCGGTGAAAATGTGACAAGCTCGAAGGAATCCTATATTTTCGAGCCTCGACACTGCCCTGAAACCGTGAGCACTGTGACATCACCCTAAGTTCGGTGTAGGTTGGCGCGCCTTAACAAGAATGGCGTAGATCTACGACGACAGCCGCATGATTTCACCGTAACCGCTGCTGGTTATGTACACTTGCGGCGCCGCGTAGCGGCAGTATGCATTTCAACCGAATGAAAGCACACTTCGTGCGTTCTCAGGGCAAAAAAGTCTTCGCGCTTGTCTATATCCAGAAGTCGGTGCTGCTTAACAGGCATCTTGAGCGGACATCCACTCAAGCAGCAATCAGCATATCAGGCTCTCTGTTAATATAGTAACAACATCGATAAATGCTGACTCAATAGTTCTTTTGTTCAGTTTTTTCCTCGCCTCTCTGCGTTGTAGGTTACCTTCAAGCTTGAAAAAAGGAAGCAATGGCTCGAAATTAATCGTGCGTTAATTTATTGCAGTTCAAAACCAAGGAGTTTATTTTTGTTAATTGTGTGCTCTACGGTGTGATCATTTAATATTTTGTTCAAATTAATGGACTGTTGCAGGTTGCAATCTTCTCGTACTAGAGCGGGAATATTCCGAGAGGCGGACATTACTTGCACGAGAAATCGACACGTATTCATGTAATTAAGAAAAATCCACTAATTATCTTTGGAAACAATTAATTTACGACACATATTGCAATTTACGAATTGTAGCCGGTCAGTTTGCAAAGTGTCTCTCATTAGAATCAATTTCCAGAATGACGCCAGTCTGGAGATATGCACCATAAAACTTGCCGTAAAAAATTACTGTTCTTCCTCTCATTTTTTTTTTTTTTTTACCAAGCGCTCTTTCATGCATTGAAGCACGAAGCTAACTGGAACGCCCATGTATTCCATTGCACAATCGGGGAAGTATTTCGTAACTGGCGTCATCCTGGAAATTCATTTCAAATGGACGCGTCGTGCAAGCTCACTAGCTACAATTCGCAAATTGGAATATGCGCCGTAAAGTAAATGATTCTGAAGTTAATTAAATTTTTTGAATTCGTTGAATTGATTTTTCAATTTCTCGTGCAGGTAATGTCCGCCTGTTCGAATAATCCAGTTCTAGGACAAGAATTAAGCTATTTGCCACAGCCGATTTTTAACTATTTCATAAAACTTATTGATCACACTGCATTGACCCTTTTCGCGGAGCAGTTTGTTCTCTAGCAACGAAATGGCGCTTTCAGCGGTGCGCCGCACGTAGCCTTGGCGACAGCGCACGAATACGAAACGACTACCGCTTCCGCCTTGCTGCTGCGTGATCCGCTGTCGGAAACGCAACCGAGTTTTCGCTAACGCTCCCTCCTCCAATCGCGCTGGTTTGAATCATGTGGATGACGACATGTGCAGTAGTTGACTACAAAAATTGTGACTGGCATATTAAGGAATGGAATGAATCTCTGTTGCCAAATTCCCGCACTGCTGCATGCAACTGTCCGTACGTGTTACTGGCACATCGAGATGTGCGGCTTTCTTCGAAGAAACAGGAATTTGCTTCTCCGCTGGCGCTGTATCGGTAAGCTTCAAAAAAAGTAATTCACCTCCAGCACGTAGGCAAGAGTGAGTGCCGCTCGTTAAACAATCGCAAAGGGATTAGCGCCCTTCTTTTCATAGTAAGTTTCGCCTACACTATCAACACACATCTACCCCAACTGGCACGGAAACCTAAGCCCACTCTATTGCCAACGTGTCGAGTGAATGGTCGCACCCTTGAACATATGCGCACCATATACGCACAATGGAGGGCGGACTACGCCGATAGCGCATGAATGGTCGAACCAGAATGTTACGTGATGGTGCACAAGTGTAAGCGAGTTACTAGCAATAATACATATTTAATAACAGGTATTACAAGGTACTAAATAGTTGCGTTTCAAGCTTTGCGCACAGCAAGAACAAATATATCGGAAGTGAGCACACCCGCAAGTGATTAGGCAGAAAATATTCAGATAGTGACTGCGCCGAGGAAGTCACAATTGTGACAATCCGCTGTTTCAAAACATTTGTCAGATAAAAACGAAGAGCAAAACACACTAATCCTAATTCAATTCGTGAGCGTAAAGTTGGGATAGCTTGAAATGCATATTTGGCCCCGCTTTTAGGACAAGCTTGAGATACGCTACTCGGGCCCTTTGGACATAGGTTAGTCACGTGCGAAAGCGCGTTTGCATGTTCTCTGGAGGTGAGGCTGAAGCTTCGTTTCGTCCACTCAGTCATCGTCTACGATGTCTCCCTAAACAGGGGTTTGCTAAGCTGCACCGGCGTCATACAAACACATTGGAAACATGGAGGCAAGAGAGGCAGTTGAGGCAAGCAATGGACGCGTCACCACGTGATCAAACATGGCAGCGCCCGCGGGATCGCTGCGAAATTGGTCAAGAGCGTCCACACACTGTTTCACGGCATTCAGGCGCTCTAATAAAACCGAGCGAGAATTTCTAAAATAAAGTTGGTGACTTATTCTAATCAAATATTTTAGGCTCTTAGTGAGTGAGCGAATCAACTTCGGCGACCAGTCTGCTGATGGCCGAAGGTAGACGGCCGACCTATTGCAGGTAAAACTCTTGCTTGGGCTACTTGGTTCATGCTTGAAGTAGGTAAAGACAAGGCGCAGAAGACCAGGACTTAGGAAGAAGAACACAAACACTTGAGCATATTTCTTCTACATTGGGCCCTTTCTTTCATCAAAGTGGCGCCCGTCTTGTCGTTTGTGTTCTTCTTCCTAAGTCCTGGTCTTCTGCGCCTTGCCTTTACCTACTTCTATTGCAGGTAGCCGTGACCCCGTGGCCTGGGCATGGTCACCAGCCGAAGTTGGTTTTCTGGTTTTGGGCTTGTCAGCTGTGCCTCCCACTGGTCTTTTGTTGAGGCTTGGATAGTCGCTGTCAGAGGGTTCTTTTTGTATTCCCAGACCATGTGGTAAACTGTGTTTTGTGTAATGCACAACTGGCAGTCTCTTGTAAATGTCGAGGGGTACATTGCGTGTAATAGAGCAACGTGTAGGTAATTGCCCATCTGAATTCGGCATAGTATGACGGCTTCTTCTCTGTTAAGCTTTACTCGTGGCGGCGGATATTCCCTCCTGTACTTCTTGTAATGTTCTAGAATGTTGTAGTATTTTCTTTGTATAATTTCAACTTGGCCTGCTTGTAGACGATATACTGGTGGGGTTGCCCGGCGTGCGTGTTTTCGGGTGGCAGCGTGAGCCACTTCGTTTCCCACCAAGTATTCGTGTCCCGGGGTTCAGACAATGTACATTTCACGGATGTCTTGCTTCTTGATGATGTAGATTCCGTTGTTGCTAATTATTCGCGCCAGAAAATGACGACAGACTGCCTGCGAGTCTCTGACGACATCGGCAGTGTTCGGCTACCCAAATGTCCCCAGCAACTACTAATGCAGCTCCTATCTCTTCGTCCTGCTTGTTCGTTACGCACTCAACGTACCTCCCTGCCTTTTATCCGGGCGGCGTCTGTGTACCTTACTTCTGCCTTCTGGCTTTCTTTGATTAACATATTTTGCAGCGCGGTGGCTCTCGCTTGACTTCTCTCTTTGTTGTATTCTGGGTGCACATTTGTTGGTATGCGTACTAGGTATGTATTTGCTCTCAGGGTCGGCGGTACAGGTTGTGGACTGTTATGTTCTTCGAAAGGGTTTCAAAGTCTCCTGAGGAGAGCTCTACTGGCAGTACTAAATTTTAGTCTTTCGATATGATTCGTCTTGTGAGCCTGCGCTCACCACCAAGACATCCGTGAAATGTACATTTCACGGATGTCTTGGTTACAGTTATTATGGATGTCTTGATAACACAGTTATGTACTCCCAGTATCAGCAGTTTTTCTGTTGACGTGGTGTGTGGTAGTCCCACTGTCAATTTGTATGCTCTTATTGATGCACTGCTATAACAACATCAAAATTTATTTATTTATTTAGTTTCTCGGGTAGCTTAAAAGCCAGCTAGGCATCACACAGGGGTAAAGGCGGGGAGGGGGCGGGTAGAACAATTATTAGTACGACTTGGCATACAAAACTAACAAGAAAATAAATTACATACATAAAGCAAAAAAATCCGTATTGCGAAAAATCTAGCCTACCAGAAGATGAGGAACCAAATGTGTAATTGTTACTAACAACCAGAAGTTTACAGTTTAATAAAGTTTATCACCACCACCTACAGTTTAAGAAAGCGCTTCATAAATTTTGCAAATGCATCCTGATCAGTGTAATAGACGCATTGTAGGCCGGGAGCAGATACCATTCACGGCTGGCAAAGAATAGCGGTGAATGAAAAGAAAAACAGATTAACACAGGCGACGATATAGCTTCTACTTCATTTGGCAATCGAGTCACGATAATGGCTGGTTTTATGTGTAGCGTGGTGCGTAACGACTGATCGCGGTAAAGCTTGTGAAAAAAAGTTAAAAGGCACTGAAGAGGCGAGTAGTCTTCATTTTCTGAGAAGAGATGGAATTATAGATTTGATTTCCGTTAGGCTTGATGTTCGCAAGTAATTGTTTTCTGGTGAAGCGAACAGCTTCATTAAAGCGAAGCTTTCTTTGCCTCTTCTCCCGAATTTGCGGGCGCTGCCATTGTCTTGCCGCGCGTCCTACTTAGTATCTTGGAACATCACCAGATGGCACTCGCATCCTGGCACCACTAGAGTCACTGGAAACAATTTCAGAGTACCGCATTCGTTTTCCCCGCGCCGCCGACACGTTCATTGGCCCAACCGTACCACGTGACCTCTCGGGTGCCATATACCTTCCAAGCGCCGGGCGGGCCGGCTGAGTTAGAGCGCAGGTAGCGCAGGTTCCCAACGTATTTTTTTTGTGTGTGTGTGTGTGTGTGTGTGTGTGTGTGTGTGTGTTACGATTGTCGCGCTCGCATTTGATTGCAAGGAAATCATGCCTGGCTGTTGCGCCTTCGGATGCAGCAACCGAACTGAGTCTGGAAAGACTGTTTTTCTCGATTCCGACCGGGAAAAATGACCGAGAGCGTCATTCTGCGTGGTTACACAGAATCGGCCGGGAGTACTTCAAGCCTACAGAAAACACCCGCGTGTGCGAGATATAAGTACACCTTGCTTTTGCTTTTCGGCACTGTTTAGAAGATAGTTAGGCGAACTGCACGCGGTGTTAGCGATGCTACGAAAATAGGAGTCCATTGCAGGGATCGTTCGCGTCTTGCACGCTTGACGCGGGTACAAGTGTACTCGTTTGTTGCTCAACACACGTGGTTATTCCGTGCTCGTGGCACGCGAAGGCACACTGGTCGCGCGAGAATTCCGCGTCCTCACGTGCACCAGGCACTCGCCTGATTTCTCCGCGCACGTGAGCGCGCTCTCGCCTCGAGTCGCTCGACCCATATGGTACTTGTTTTTCGCAGATCGTGACGATCGCAGTCAATAAAACATGGTCAATACGAGGCCCATGATACTTCCCTTTTTCCACTTATCCTTTGCTCATTTATACATACGCATTTCGACCTTGAAACCAATGGCCAGGTGATATTCACAACGCATGCGTCAAATTTTGAGCTTGTAAACCGAGCACATGCAATGAACTGAAGTCAGCATACATATTATGTTTTATGTTGAAATGCTACGGTGCATACCCAAATAATGTTGTGCTTGATGCATAACAAGAAATACAAAACAACAGAACACCCAGTAGCTTTAGTTTCACTCTGTCACTATGCATGTTACATAAGCCGCTCTAAAAGCACAAGAATTTCATACATCGCCTATGTAACTTACAAAAAGCAGTGCTGTGTCACCAGCGGGCGTTCCTGCTTTTTTTTTTTTACACAGGCAGCAAATCTTGGCATTCTAAGAAAACAGTCATAAATAATTTGAGAAGAGTAGCCGCTCATGAACGCACTAGACAGCCGCCTTCATAAATCGCAATGTAGCAAACTCTCGCTCATTATCAGTGTACAGAAGTACATATAGGTTGCTGTAATCACACAAGTGGCTAATATTGGCCTTCCACAAGATTTATTGCGCAAAATGGTCATCGAAGTTGGTTTTTACGCCTGCTGTGCACAGATCGTCTTACGATCCCGGCCAAACTCCGGTGCGCACGCGGCAGTCGCAGTGTGTCGTGCGTATACGGCGGACAAAGTCGCCCTGCAGAATCGAGGACGCGCGGTATCCGTTTACAAAGTAAATTAGGTGTATCCGATTCAGCTTGTGAAATTATACAATGAACGTACGTGCCTGTGACACTGTCAGGTGTTAGTTTCATCCTGCTTGGAAACATTCAATAGAAGCCGATGGCGGTCCACGATGTTCATGCCCGAAGGCACAAGCTTGCCTCATTCCGGCTCGAAGTGACGAAATGTTTCCTTCGTAGCTCGCTCCGCGGAAGGAAAAAAAAAACGCGTGCATAAGCTCCCGATAGCGGCGGTAAGCTGCTGCCCACAATCCTAGCACAGTTCCAGCAGTAAACACGATCGGCGTGCAAAACAACCACCGGCTGCATTACTTCGCACAACACAGCATTTTATTTTCGTTCTTAGCAACCATTATCTCCGGGCACAAGGTATTTGTACTTCAGTAAACACTCAACCCGATGTGTCACCGAATATCAAGCTCTTCCAACACGGCGGCCTTCCCGCGACGTAGTCGGCTTGGAAGGTACATGGCGGTGGCCGCTCAGTGTTGCCAGTGAAATCCCGACCTTTGCGGTACTCTGAAATTTTTTCCAGTGACTCTAGGCACCACTGCGCACCACTGCCCCCTTGAAGCCCTTGGATTCAGCGAGAACAGTGGAAAAGTAAGCATGTCCTCAATAGAGATTAGTAAGAGGCGATTGGAAGATTGGTGGAATAAAAGTAGGAAAACAGCAAAAACGTAGACGTACAAAAGCAAAGTTCGCAATAGAGGGTCAGAAAACTTTTTCTGTGAGTTTAGTGCTTGTCTTTTTAACCTAGATAGGACATTAGGCAATATAATAGCAAGAGCTTGGTGGTGCAACCCACCACCCCGCTCCAAAGGGGACGCTCATAACATCCATCCATCCCGCAAATATGATCTGGTGCGTGGAATGGGGAAAGACGTAATGGCGTCAGCGCCACCATTCTCAAATGCCATTCTATGCTTAAAATTAGATATTTTGTCGGGGTTTCAAGTTAACCAAAGATCGGTAGGCCGGTTGGCTTTGGGAGCCCCCAATAAACCTAAAATGAGGCAGCGCAGGGCCTCTTTGAAGTCAGAGAAGCACGTAGCAAAATTAGTTTTCAGGAAATACTCGGGAACATGATGAAAATAAATGAGCAGCTAAAGTGCACAAGCATCTGTACTTGAAAAGCATAGACACAGAATGGAAGAGCGAACTTATTTGAAAGAAGGCAGAAAGGTCGGCCTGAGCCAACGCGCTCTACCCTGGTACTCTGCACAGGGGGATAGGGAACGGGGACATAAAAGTGTGATGAGGGATGACGATGACATAGAAAGCGTGATGCAAAACGGTGAAAGACAATTCAACGTCTGATGATAAACATTCGGAAATCTCATCCATGATCGAAGAGGTCAAGAAAGTTGGCAACCATGTATAGAGTAATCAAAGCCCGAGAAAGACAGCCAGGAGTAATCAGAAAGGAAGCGAGAGAAACAGATACAGTTAATTCAACGCAAAGAATGGAAACAACAAGAATCATGGAAATTTGGGAGAATGAGAAGAAAGAAATTAGAAGGTAAAATCTGTCCCATAACACAAAGGGCAATGCCTTGCTATTTGAGGCTCGAGCCGCTTGCCTAAGGACAAAAACATATTGGAGCAAGTATTCGGCACTAGACGAGGCATGTGTATGCTCCAGAAAAAATGCGGAGCCCACTAATGAGACCATCCTAATGGAATCCGAAGCGTCAACCGGTCAGCAGTAGAGATAAGCAAGAGATGATTAGAGTATTGACGGAAAAAAAGCATGGAATAGATTGATATACCGCATCTGCGTCATAACTAGCTGTACAAGGCAGATCTTGAATGGGGAAAAAAGAAAGATTAAGGAGATGTGTACAAAAATGCTAGATTAAAAACACGTATGGCATATCAGATTATCACACAGGCTGCGCGACTGTTTGTCACCACCCCGTTTTAAAGGGGATGCCAATAAATCATCCAGTCCGGTTGCGGCACGGGCCTTCTCCACAGCGTGCTGGTGACGTATGCAGAAGGAGCATGTGAACACCAGGAAAATGGCTCCAAAGCATGCATTCCGCGACGAGAGCACCCACGTCCGAAAGAACCATCGCGTGGAACGGGAGCGTCTTAGCTACGCAGTGAAACGTGGTGCAGGCCGCTCGTGTATATATACAATGTATACCAACAATTTTACGATAATTAAATAAATTACGTACAGCCCCATATTTCAATTAAAGGATAACCCTTCTTCCACGATGCGATGCGCCATGTGAGGCAATGATAATTCTCAACTCTCAGAGAATATGAACAGTGACGCACAACAACACCTCAAGTAAACATTGTCTCCCTGTGTGGATAAACAGCAGGGATGCAGGCAAGGTAACGCTTAACATAAACTTACCACTCACGTATTCGACTTAACGCTGAATAACTCGCACTTTTGCCGCCAATATTCACACGTGTACTTAGCTTTATCGGGCGCCACACTTCGCCGCCCAACAAATTTTATCGCACAGCGCGGGACGCGCCTGCATGTATCCGAAGTTTCTGGAAAGTCATCGATGTTTCTACCCGGCTGTCTGTTGTCACCCAACCTTGTGTTATCTGATTTCATCGCGTGACGCGAATGGTGTAGAACTTTGTGGAAGGCACGCGGGCCCGAACGATTAGTCTGGAACATTCGATGACTGCTGTATAAAAGCCGACGCGCTTGACCCGCTTATCAGATTTTCGACGATCGCCGACAGTGTTCGCCGCTATCATTGTGCTATAAGTGTAGCCTGTTTTTGTGGGCACAGGTTCGCCCAATAAAAGTTAGTTTTGTCTTTCACAGTATTTGCTACTGTGTTCTTCAACGTCACCACCACATGACAATATCACCTCTAATTATCGTGAATCCAAGCAAACAGCATACAAAGCTTCGCTTACGCCAATTCCCACAGTGCTTGGGATCAGTAAATATTCTGCAGAGACTCTAGTTTCTCTGAGGTAGCCGTGCGGTGTGTTTCAAATGAGATATCCGTGTTCGATTTTAAAGCCAACCATGGTGGTTGTAAGCAAGTACGTTATTGTGGCGGATCTAGCCAAATCAAAATTATGCCGTGCGAAAACAAGTGTTTTAGCTAGCTTGGTAACTATCGCGTCTATGTCAGTGTTCCGTCACAAATAAGGTGACAAATGGAGACCCAAGTACATTATAGAACAAACTGTGGTTATATGCACGTTATTTGCGATGCAGTTACACATCATGGAGCTAGCTGTTGTCTTAAATCTAATGGCTTTTGTTTTATTGACATTAATTTCCATTTGCCACTCATAACGCTATTTACTGAGCTTCGAAATTGTAAGTAGTATGTACCCAGAGGACTAGTAATTGTTCAAGAAATTACTCAATTATGAGTAAATAATCTCGATGTGGGACGGTGATCACTACTGATAGCGTTAAAAAAACTAAAAACAAAATAGACCCCTCCACGGAGTACTGGGACACCCTCTATTTAACCCGGGTTAATGGAGACGAATATGTTTTTTAGAATTGGTTCGTTGCAGTTAGTTAGAGATATCTTTGTATTAATGTTTAGACCTCTCAGTTGGTGAATACGGCGAAATTAAGAAACCTTATCAAAAGCCCTCGAAAGTCGACAAAGATCGTATCAGGTGTGTAAAAAGTGAATGACGTGATGCAGGTCAGTAATTCTACACTTGCGTTCGCAGGATCAACTGTGTAAAAATCGATGCTTATCGGCAAAAAAAAGCAGTGTTGTTCTGTTAGAAACGTTAGGATAGCGGATGAAATTGTATGTTTGAGGTATTTGTGACACATACTGGTTAATGAAATACATCTGTAATTCGATGGCTTAGATGGTTCACCAGGTTTAAACACAGGAATGAGGCGAGCAATTTTTTTTTTTGTTTAGGACACATTCGGGTATCATTTGGTCGGTTAAAAATGGGACTAAAATTTATTATGTTGCAGCTTTTGCTATTTTGAGTAGTTGAGGACAGATGTGCCATCAGGGCCAAGGTCTGGGTTAGTCGGAAGACGTTCAGGAGGGGGTTTTATTCTTTGACAAGCGATAATTCCGTTGCGCATGGTCTAATGTAACATTGCAAATTGGTAGTTCTCTGGTACTGAACTCTCATCCCTGAAAACGGCATTAAAAGCTAAAGAAATTCTACGACGACCTCCGTCGGCGAAATGATGTCGCCGTCCTTGGATAACGATACCATTGGATGTGAAGCGTAATTCGGGTTAAGTACTTTTTTTCTTTTACTCACCACAGAGAATACTTGAAATGTCGTTTTTGAAGCACTTGCCTTTCACTGCTGCTATTCCAGTTCTGCAGAAACGCGCATATTCGTGATATCGTCTCCAATCTTCTTTCGAGGTTGACACTTAAGGTTTTCAACATTCGTACGAAACAGCCGCCACAGTGTGCCTGTACTGAAGAGAGGAAGCCTATAGCGTCGCCACATTGGTCAGCATTGTCCTACACATAAATATGTTGTCAATAGCCTTGTGCATCAACTACACGCAACATTATTCGGTGGAGGTGAACGTCCCCGGTACCAGCCATAGAGCTTCGCAGCGGTTGCAACGCCGACAATGCAACTTCGGCTCCTGCTTGTAGCACTTCATCTACGTAAGCCTCTACGGCTGCAGTTACGACCTACGTCGCAATTGCCCCTCCCCTATCGAGATTCTGTCGTTTTCATGAGAGTAGTCCTGATGTTGACGACTGGCTCCGCTTGCAAGAACTTGTCAGCACCAGTCACATGTGAGATCCGGCTATTATGCTCGAAAACGTTCTTTTCTATCTCAAAGGCACTCCACGGGCATGATTCCAGACTCATAAATAGGAGATCACGAGCTGGGATCTCCTGAAAGAGCAGCTCCGTGACCTTTTTTGCAATCTGTTTGGTCGCCAACTCAATTCAAACAAAGCTCTTCCCGCACGCGTCCAGAGGTCGACTGGGTCCTACGTGTCGTACATTTTCGACGCTGTAGCCCTTTCTAGAAAGGCTGATTCGAACATGTCGGAGGACGATAAGCTTATTCACGTCCTCAAAGGTATTGTAGACGATGCCTTCAACCTCCTGGTATGACCAACATCAATACTGTCATCAAGAAATTGTGCCTTCACGAGCATACTAAAAGCCACCGTGCATCCCAACACAGCTCTTTGCAACACAGCTCCTACGTCATCTTATGACGAGTTTTTCCACCAGGCCTCATGATGGTTCTACTTCAACCACCACACTCGTCGTGCGGTCGAAGCAGCACAACCGGCGACCACTTCATTCCCGTCATCTGAGCCTTCTCCGGCGACGATCTTCTTGACACAGGTCGTCATCCGCCAAGAAATGTCAAATTTCGGCCTTCACTCCACTGGTTCCGTACCATCTAGATCTCTTCATATACCCACGTTCCAACTTCGCTCCTCTTATTACTCTTGTGGACAAAGCAACCCGTCCGAATCGCGCACCATCGACGACAAGCTGATATGTTTTAATTTTAACTGCCGACACATCAGGTGTATCACTCGTCATTTCCGCAGCTGCTGGATTTCTCCTACACGTTATTCTTCTCCCGACCACTCTCCTCCCTCTATTTCGTCTTTTTCATTCGCTCCATCCATGCCCAACCCTTCATCTGGCCATGTGACACCTCTGACAAGACCCCGCTATACCCACTCACTTTCTTCATCCCGCCGTCAACCTCGTTCGCCTACGTGACGCCGTGCTCCGTTTCCAACCTATTCGCAGCACTCCAGACCAGAAAACTAGACAGCGTAGCTTCTGCACGTGGAGCGGTATTGACGACTTTGGTATGAAATCCTCGCTTCACCATACCCTGGAACCACAATATTCTGGGCGTTCTTGTCGACAATATTGTTGTGTGCGCATTATTTGACACCGCGGCGCATGTGTCCATTATGAGTGATCTTCTCACCGTCGACTCAATGTTCTGACGCCTGCCGCTAACCGAGCCGTACGGCTCGCCGACGGAGCTTCTCTCGCTATTGTGGCCCTGTGCTCTGCCCTAATCACCATCGCGTAGACCATCACCACCACCACCACCATCGCCACCACCATCGCCTAACCACCATCTGCCCTAATCACCATCGTGTAGATTATCGGCACCTGAACAAAATGAAAAAAAAAAAAGACGTTTACCCTTAGCCACGTGTTGATGACGCTCTAGACTGCCTGTGACATAGTTCTCGTAGCGAGACTAAAGCCCTTCCACAACGAATGTGTAGCTTAAGCACCGGGACGGTGCTCCTACTGCAGGGTTTATCATACGAAACAGCCGTCACAGTGAGGCTGCACTGAAGAGGAGGAAGACGACGTGTTCCGAATTGCTATACAGTCACCTTCTTGGCCACCATTGGCCTACGTCTAAATATATTCTAAATAGCCTTCTGCATCAGCTATACGTAACAATATGATCTTTTCTGTCTTGTTAATGACACGTTTACGTGCGTCTTAAACTATGCGCTTAGCGTCGAGGTCCTTATTTTGACTTCAGGAATATACTTTTCTTTGAGTAAAATCCACTTGTCAAAAATAGGAGCCCAGTGCTTGTTTGCATCGCGACAATGAAATGACTGCAAGAATTCGACACGAAAGGCAGAGCGATCACCGACCAACATATTGTTGCAGGAACAAAGCAGGGCCACGAGTATAAAGTAGTGTACATTTACAACTGGTGTATATGGCGCTCAGGCAACGGCCAGTCTTCGCCTGCCTCTAGTTCATGTCACCTTCCTTTTTCCCTTCACCGTAACAATATCTGCAATCGCTGGGGCTTTATCGAAAGTAACTTTCCTTGTATTTTCTCGCTTGTTCTGCGCACCTACAAATTCACAATGCCATCCAGTAACTTTACCGAAAGACCGCTTTGGCTGTGCTGCTACTACAAGGTCAAAAATTAAATGACGACGTGTGGCGATAGAAATTGCTTGGTGCAAATGAAACGACGATAGTACGTCGAGATAATTGTGACATTCACGCTTTCTTGTGCCACCCAGGGTTCTGCATGACTGTCATGTTAGAGATTAGTTAGTTTACCCCTTTCCACCAGAGAGACATGAATAAATGGGCAAGTTCGTAACACTTCATTAACTTCTTCACAAAAGCTTCGCTTCACATAGATTTCAACGTGTGCGTTGGACCTGCACATATTTTTTCATAACTTTTTTGCCATTTGCATTTATGTATTGACACGGGTTTTGGGGCGTTAGATCTGACAGCATTAAAAGGCTGGTCACTAAACACGAAAATCAAACCAGCGAACGCCTACATGTAAAGCTAGCGGCTTTAGCTAATTAATAATGCACTCGGGAGCAATAATTGCTGTTCAGTGTAACTACTCAACGTCAGAGACCGATCAGCTGTCGTATATTAAATGGGCCCGACGAAAAAGTAGTTACAGGCATTGATATATCAGAGCCATCATGAAAACGACGGCAGCATACGAGGACGGCTCCCCACAGAGAAATCGGACTCTTTTGTTACTTATAGACGTACGTGTTGCCATGCGTGAACACATGACCGTACGGTAAACCCTTCAGTCCAACAGCTTGTGTAAGGCAGCTAAATACCATATTAACGTAAAGGCTGGGGCGCGCCATGCAGTAACGCAAGGCTGGGACTCAACACATTGCTGATGTGCGACTAGCCCCAGGTGAAGTGAAATCGCACTCTGTGCGAAACGATCCTTGTAAATCGACTGGCGATGAAGGATGCACGTAAGCGCTTTTAGACAGTGAAACGGTGGAACGTTTCCACAGACCAAATCATCAACGTCCTTCCTGGACACCAGATCTGTTCGCAGCCTACGTAAATACGGAGAATGCGCGAAAAAAAAAAAACACATCACGCAGATTTCAAATCCATCTTATTAAAGACAATATAATACAAGATAAATAATGATGTGCGCAAATTATCTGCGCGCTATGTGCTTCTCGGTGAATAGTGTGCATGCGGAGACATATCTTGTGACGTCGCCGTAGCTTTTATTAAGAGTATAATCTCCAATAGCTAAGCAGCAAATTCGGTCTGAGTTAATCTACGATGACCATCCATGTATGCGATTAGCCGAAGCGTGTCACGCATGAGGCGTGTACTGCAATTGGGCTCCTATCTCGCACTTCCCTCTGGGTGCGCTGTGCCATGTAGCGGTCCCGCAGGTTTCTCCGCGAATACCAAGCGGCCCATGACCAATGACTCAAGTTCGCGTGTCAAGAAAAGAAGGAAGGAAAAAGTGTAGAATGAAAGGCAGGGAGGTTAACCAGTTTAGCTCAACCGGTTGGCCACCCACAACATGGGAGCGGAATGGGGGGGCTGAAAGATGGGGAAGCTCATTGAGGAGTGGCACATCCTGAGTGGTCCCAAGGGCACAAACGCAGTGCACGTACCCAGTCGCACATATCCAAGCTGGCATCAAGGAGGTTTACTTAAGAGCGGCAGATAACAAATGACGTCCAGGGGCGCGCATGTGTGTGTGTGCGTGCGCGCGTGTGCGTGCGCGCGTGCGCGTGCGCGTGTGCGCGTGCGTGTGCGTGTGCGTGTGTGCGTTGGAACCCCCGTTGGAACGGCCTATACTTTTCTATTTCACTAGCTTCGTAATTCGGCCGATCTTTTTTTTTTGCTTAAGTTTGATAGCCAGGAAGAAATTAGTTTTACAATATCAAGGATGGTATTCGAATTAAAATACGACTCTGTCGCGATGACTTATCCTACGGGCAACGCACGGTGTTCCGGCAACAATTGTCGTCACTAATTAAACATAAATGCTCAAGGTGGCGGAATAAGCTTTTGCTGGCCAATATTCATTGTCATATGCCAACGTAAAACCAAAATTGGGCTGCCATACTCATCTAAATATCAGCACTTATATTTAATTAGCGCTGTGCAAACATTGCGTTTAGGATATAAATGTAGTTTGATGTTCAGCACGTGAATTACGCGCTCGTGCATTTAAAATAATAGACCGCGCCAAGTTCTCCCGAACACTTGAGATATAAAATAAGTTAATGCGTATGCCTTTGTCTTAGCGCTGTTTCAGGAATATTAGGACAGAATGAGGACTTATTAGGAATTAGGACGCACACACACGGACAGTATGAGATTGAGATTTAGGTCCCGTAGCAGCTGCTTGGAGTTTGCGTCCAAATATTGCAGTTGTGTTGCGATTGACAAGATAGCGGAAAGCTCTTAAAACACGATTTTAGTATATCATTGGCAACCAAACGCACATGCATCACGTAGGCAAATTAATAGCGTGTTCCTGACTGCGCGTGCCCTGAGGTTATTAGATATCTATCGTTTACGTGCGCTATCATAACTTACGCTATTGGGCGAGTTTAACGTTCGTAATGTTTACGGACACGAAGATAGTGTTGTCGAATATGGCACTCATGGCTCGCGCTTCAGTGTGAAGTCTCGTGAAGGCTGCGCTCTCACTAGCGTTCACCACTTGTAGCTAATGAAATGAGCTTTCGCTTTCTCTAACCTCACCTGAAACGCTAGTTATGAACGCATAGCGCGTCCAATTCCTGATATCGTCCGACAATTCTGGCGCCCGTAGGCCTAACGAGACGCGTCCGTATAGGAACAGCATGGTCGCGAATGGATTGTCTTGGCTTCAATACGTTTGGCAGGAGGCACGAGACGGCGCCCTGTTTTGTAACGTCTACCTTACGCTTGCGCTCCCGTACGATAAATTAGAAGTCTTGAAAGGACGCGAAGCCTATGGTCCCGAAAAGGTGCTTGCGTTTAACATGAGTGAGGTGACAAACGGTATTCTAGAATTGTCTGTATACTCTGACGGGCTGGGGTACCTTAACGTGCACCAACATGTCGATTCACAGGCGTTTATTGTTCGCGCTCTACACCTATGAGTATGAGGAAAAGTAGTCAGCTGCAGCACCAACCCCAACGTTATTTTTTCTCTTTCATCGCCTTCCAGAAACGCGAGCTTGCTCACGTATAAACGGGCACTTTATGAAGCTTTCGTAGTCACTAGTCCATGGTTCTTAATCAAACAAGTCATATATTTCTCGCAGGTTCGCCGCAATGGCAGCACGCCGAAGGCCTTACCGGCAAATTATCGACGGCGTACCCCGTAGCCCCTGGGTTGACCCGGACGCGTTTCGGCGCGGCCTGTCGTTCCGGGCCTCCAAAGGGGACTTCGTGCAGAGCTCGTATCCCAAGAGTGGCACACACTGGGTGCAGTACATCACTCAGCTGATCCTCAAGGGCGGCGAGCCGATCGACACCTACGCCGAATTCACCAGCAACACCCGCCTCATCGAGTACATGGTGGACGACAACTGGACGCCAACCTTGTCCGTGCGAACTCTGCTGACTCATCAGCCGCTTTGTCGGGAGACGATGAACGATGACGCCAAGTACGTTGCGGCGACCCACGAAGGCCCAGATTGATTGATGGGTTCATTCACTAATTGATTTCAATGTCTTCAAGCAACACTCGTAGACGCCGTAGCGGAGGGATCCCGGGTATTTCTTATCACTTGAATTTCCTTATTTGCATTATGCTTTAATAAGCGAGTATTCTTGCATTTCGCATGTCTGGAGCGGCAGCCAGTGGCTACGAGTAGAAACGGTGATCTGGTCCTTCCCAGAACCTAGCGAATTGAAACACGCAAATAGAGCTCAGGGCGGGAATAATAATAATAATAATAATAATAATTATTATTATTATTATTATTATTATTATTATTATTATTATTATTATTATTATTATTATTATTATTAGTTGTTTTGTAGACATGTATGCATTTTTCGGGAAAGGGGAAGCGAGGAGCACGCTGGCAACTACCACTGAAAGGAGCACACCTGCCTACTCTTCAGAAAGGAGTAGACACAAATATAAAAATGAGAGATAGGAAGGAAGGAAGGACGAAGGAGCGAAAGGTCAAGATGACAAAATCTAACATAATAAAGCGGAACACAAAGTGAAGGTCGCACACCGTAGGGCCGGTCACTGGTCACTCGCTACTAAATAATGTTAAATAGAAGAAATAGCGTCTGTGTTACAAACGTTAATTAACACGGCAAGCTGGGTGAGGGGTGATTGAACATATTTCTAGGGGTGGGCAGCGCAACCCGGACGAAAGAAAAAACGAAGTGCACAATACGAGCGTTACAAACTTGTAACTAGGTTAGTTAATTCTAGAATATGAGGACAGCGTGATGAGCTTGACCGCGTCGAGACAAACAACCACTCGGCTTGAAACATTCATCGAGCGTCGTACACTGCAGGCCAAGGAGATGATAGTGCCTCACTAGCGACATGCGCTCGGCGCTGAAAACTGGACACTCCATATCAGGTGCTGAAGTGTTTTGCAGCAACCACAAGGCGTACACGATGGACTGGCCACACGTCCTTGTCTATATAAACGTTCGAACCCGTCCCCACGGCAAACCTTTAACTTAAGTGCCTGTGCTCTAGTGCCACGAGGCAGGCATCAACTGCGAACGCGGGGCGGAAACGTTCCTTATGACGCACTGGTCTTGACACTGCTTGAGTAGATGGCGCCGAATCAGCAGACGAGCGTCATCAAGCTTTAACATAATTTCAGGGCAGTAACAGTTCTTATGAGAGCAAGTTGAAGCCAGCCGATCAGCCCTTTCATTTTTTTTTTACTCTGAAGGTATTCATTGCGCTACCAAGAATACGCCACGTGAAGTAATTTTTTCGCAGAAAACAATAATACAGTGGCACCTTGACCGTCTCTGTGTACAGATGATCTGTCAATACTTCAATATAATCTGGAAATCTTTCGAACATGTGCGACTGAACCAATTCGAATATTGCCGAAACAAGCATGTCAGACTTTTTGTGTACGTCAGAGATTGTGAGGTAAACGCCCGCACGCTTACCATTCTTGTTGTTATTACTTGTAACAACTGCAGTAGTAGCATTGATGATCATATGTTACTGCAAGCGCAGCAGGTCCTTTGCGCAACTTGTTGGCTGGAGATTGGAGGGCTGTACCAGCACGAATGAAATAGCTCAGGCGATTCACCATGAGTTAGTTTTCTTATCCACCTGGTTGTCTTACACACCTCCACTCAAGTTTATTTTCTTTCGTTTAGAGTCTGCTCTCTAAAGATACGCCATCGATTGTCACTTATGCACTGTACACATGCTTCCAATATCTACAGCTTCCTTACAGATTTTAGCTACCAGCATCCATAAATCTCACACCTACTTGAAACACCTCGAACCTGGCCACTCACTTTCTAGAAATAATGCGTTGAACGTTTGCCTTGCTATCGTCTCTTTGTCCTGGAATTTCATCCGCAGTTTTTGTGTCGTAAAATATTCCGACCTGAAAAACAAAGGCACTGAAAAAATTGTACAAGTTCATTGTATTTTCCTTTTTATTTAAGGTACGTCTACGTGGCCCGGAACCCCTGGGACGTGTGCGTGTCTATTTTCCACACCATGACCAACATGAGCATATACCAATTCCAGGACGGCACGTTCGAAGACATCATCGACCCTTTTCTGGAAGGAGACCTGGGCTACGGCAGCTACTTCGACCACGTCGCCTCGGGTTACGCCCTCAGGGACGAGCCCAACGTGTTCTTCCTGACTTACGAGGATCTCAAGCGGGACACGCCGGGATCCATTTTGAGACTCGCTCGCTTTCTGGGCGAAAGCTACGGCAAGGCGTTAGAACAGCAACAGGGACTGCTGCAGAAGGTCCTTGAGCGCTCGCAGCCTGAGAACATGAGGAAAGTCATCGTGTTCGATCTGCAAGGAAACGAGAAAGCTGGCTGGCGCGAAATGTTCGCCAGGAACGATGTGTCTTGCAAGCGCGGATACGGTGGAGACAAGACAAAATATGGCCTCGTGAGGCAGGCCAAAGTTGGAGGCTGGAAGGAGCACTTCACACCAGACCAGCTGGCGCGTTTCGAGAGGACAATACGAGACCTGGGGGCCAAAGCGTCTTTCATGCAGCTGTGGTCGGATATTCGCGAAGAAGCTCGGGCGCTGTCCGGCATTTGAGTGTCATTAGAGCATTGTTTTCTGGCGATATGACGGGCACGCAGAAGAAATAAATATACTTTATACTTATTTACTGGCATACCCCCATGTATCGTTTGAAAACAGGTGTTGTAAAGAATGAATGAATGGCTTTATTTCTCATAAAGTTCGAAAAACGCATCTGAAGCACATACTTGAAGAAACAGAAAGAATGAAAACTAGAGAAATATCAGTTTACCAACAGGTATGTATACAGATCGAAAGAAATGGCGCATTTTATTAAGCTTGTACCCTACACGTATTCACTATCCATACATATCTTATGGTACAGCATGCGGCAAAGAATGCAACAGGAATGCAGTAATTGGTGTAGAGCACGATAAAGGCGAGTGTTTACACAGCCCAGAATACATGCATAAAGACAATAACAAAAAAGTGTCCGACGATTACGATACCCCCTAATGCGAAAATCGAGCGCAGCTAGATGCGTGTTTTCATTTCGTGATATATTGAGGCAAATAATTTGAGATCGGAATCACGGAACCGACTGGCAGCTGCCCAGTGCCATCAGTGCCTTCGCAGAGGGAGGGGTAGTATGGGAACGCTGGGATGTTGCATCGGAGTCAGCTGTAGAAGACGACGACGAGGAACGAGCGAGCAGTGGCACGAGCGCGTTCGCGCGGTCACGCCGAGAGTCGCCGGCGCTCAACCCCGGAACAGTGCCTCGAAGCTACGCTAACCAACAATAATTTGTCTGAACGGAAGTTTTGTAGGCTGCCTAAGAAGAGTGTATCTATATTTTATAAGGTAAAGTAATGAAGTCTGAAGCGTAGGTCGAAGCATTCGCTGCCCGGAAATAACCCTTGAGTGTGGAATTTTCCATTGTTCAGGTGTTCTTCTCATAAAGTCCAAACTGTCTTGGCAGGCAAGTTATACCTCTAATATTTTTTGCCGCATGTTTGAGCTCCATACGATATGCCACGTAATTTACTGCTTTGTTCTTTGGGGCGGAGCATTGAAGGCTAACATGCACTCTTTCTATAATGTAGAAAAAAATATACGCTCGATATACGTAAATCAGCCATAAGACGTTCCATTTCGGTTGATGTTTAAACGATTTAACCTACCTGGATTTAAATATTTGTTTTAACACCGTTCTCTCTAAGTAGGTTAAGTGCTTTAAACAGCGGCCGAGATGGAGCGTCCTACTGCTGATTGAACGTATGTAGAGAAACAGTGCGTAATAGATACAAACGTGATAGAGAGAGTGCATGTTACTTTTCGATGCCACGTCCCAAAGATGACGTCAATACTAACTTAAGTGACATAACAATAAGATATTGTAAATTATTACTTTTATATTCTGTGGAAGATGTCTAAGGCAGTACACTGGCGCCCGCGACTTCGGGCATTTTTGCAGGGAGGAAGGCGAAATGTGTGTTCGACAACATATCTTCATGAAATAATACGCCCAAGGCTTTAATTATATTTATCATTTCAATTGAGCCCCGCAATATTAAACGTATTGCTCAATTAATTTTGGTGTTTTAGCTTGAAACACCACTGCTTTAACTTTGCGTCATATTGAGGCTGTTTTCAATGGACTAATCCTGGACTTAGAACAATGCTGTCTGTCGTTGCAAGGCTATTTGCGCCGTGTGGTTTAACTATTCAAGTAGTGTGAACAACATAGATAATATATATTTATTTAAAATCGGTAGTAATTGAGTCGCTTACGTGTAAATTATAAAGGAGGACACCTAAGATGCTTACTTGCGGGACGCTAACTTGAACTGGCCTGACATATGATGCATTTTCAAGTTGCACTAGCGGCTTTCTGTGTTTCAAGTACAGTGTAATTAAGTTAGAGATGTGTGTCATATACCATCATCAGTTATTTTGATTAGACTACAGAAAATAAAGTCTTATGCACACATTTCATGCTTATCAGCAAAACTAGCGTGGTAGATACGTATACGGCGCATTCGCAGTTATAGCGAAAAAATATTGTGTGCGCGCAAGCGTATAGGTGCGATTGCCATACGCCTGTGCGTAACCCGCGTTCCCATAGTTGGAGTCGGTCGACTCGCGCTCGGCCTGCTGCCGCTAGCATTGCTGCACTGACCTCGCTCAGTGCTCGGCCTGTCGATTACCAGACGATCGTGGTACATCCATAGCACATACAGAATCGGTAGAAACTGCCAGAGAAGGTGAACCCAGTGAACCTCCGGCTGCCCTCCTCCTTCCCTCCGCCACGCGATCCTTCGTACGTTCCCCGGCGCCCACTCCACCTGCCCACCTCGAGGCGCCCTAATCCTCCGGCACTCGCTTCCCTTTCCATGCTCGGCTGCCTCCGACTTACCACTCAAACAGTCGCATCAGCTGTCACGAAGTTCACGTTTTTACTTAAGGCTCCATGTGGAGCGAAAAAAAAGAAAGTGGTCCAGTCGCACGCATTGTAGTGCAATTTAAAAGCGAACGCTTTACTCGCCGTGAACCTGCGATTTCGCCGTGGCGTTGCTCCGAGGAGGCACATGACGTCACAACGGGTGCCTCCCCGCGGATATTTCTCTCTCTCTCGCTCCCTAGTCACTACTGCGCATGCGCCATTAGTAGCATTAGTAGCACCACTGCGCAGTGCCGCGCCTTTCAGCTGTCGCCGTTTGGTTTCACGTCACATCGCGTTCCTCGTCGTTGCGCTCGCCTGCGCTCCCTTCGCCAGCTGCGTCGCATGCCTGATAACATGTCAGAGGATTGAAAAGGAGAGCTCGCGTGCGCCGCAACCACAGTTGAGGCAGCAGTATGGACGGCGATAATTCTGATAAGCAGGACCAGGCCTGGAATCGACATCGGAACGAGGTGAAGAGGAAACGAATCGCCCAGGAAACAGACGAACAGCGCGCCAAACGACTGGCTAAACGCCGCAGCATACCTAGACAACCAGACTAACCTGGACTTGCAATCAAGATTAACTAAGGCTAACCATGCTATGCATTAGCTTGTGCTACGTAAACCCTGGCATAGCCGAGCCAATTTTTTAGAGGACTCATTTCATACAATTGCGAATACTGTGGCATGTGTGCATAATTTTAAAAATTACCTTTGCGTCACGATATAATTGACCTGTCTTTAATAGGAGCAAATCAAACGCGTGTTTCGTAAGATAAAAGCGCTACAAAGTTTAAATTTCGTTTTGAGTGCGCAACAGTGGTTGCAAAAGTTGAGTGCGAGGTGACATGGCGGTCGTAAACAGCTGTTCGCAGCTCGCCCTACAGTGCTGTGTGCTGCCTCGTGTGCCATCTATGTCCGTGTAGTTCAGCCTGCGCTGAATTAAATTACAGGAGAGCCTGTCAAGAAGCCCATATGGCTATTCTCAACGCATATGCAGTATTCGAAATCCTACGGCAGCGAAGTCGTCATCTCAGCGCATAGAGCTTCTGAATAAATGGTCTGGGTAAATAGCTTGTAATTCCGTATAAGCGGTTCCTGCTCCTAGCCATATTGCGCCAAATTCAGCAGCAAGCACCAACCCTAAAGCACAGGTCTATCCGCGAAGGAAGCCGCAAATGATCTGTGTATGATTACAGAATGTGCACTGGAATTTCTGTTGTGGACTTCAATCTTAGCTCTAGTCTGGTTCGTCCATCGCAGGGCGTGGGAGTGAGTGAGTGAAGAAACCTTGTTGTGAATGCCTGCAGAACGGTTAGCCTTTCCCTGTTACGGAGGCGTTACCGTGACGCGGCCATGACGTCTTCGCGGCGTGTGGCGCCTCTACTTCGGCCGCGGCCGCACTATTCCCTTTGGTCGACCGCGCCTGCCCCTCTTTTGGGGTGGCAGCCTCCCGCCGGTTTCGCTCGGTCGTTGCCTTTCGAGGGCTGCCCAGATCTGCTGGACGGCCTGGGTTTGGACATCTTGGTCATAGCACCTCGTTGCGGCCTCGAGCCGCGGCGGTATCGTTGTTATCGTTGCAGCTTCGTGCGGATTCTTAGCACAGTCCCAAAGGATGTGAGCTGCAGTGGCTCTTTCCTTTCGGCACACACAACACAGATCACTTTCGTAAACACTTGGAAACACGTGCCTCATCAGCACCGGGGTGAATAACGACCCCATTTGAAGTTGTCAATATAAAGCCGCCTCCTTACGGGTCAAGCCCGGATGAGGTGGTGGCATAGTCCTTCGCTCTAGTCGGTACCATTTCACAATTTCGTTGTAGGAAGTCATTTTGTCCTTGGTTTCCCACCACCACGACGGCTCGGCTGTAGTAGCAGTGGCACGGTTGGTTAGTCCTCGCGCCGCCACGTTCGCCGTCTCGTTGTGGTTAGCGTTGCCGCTATCCGACACATCACTGCCCATGTGGGCCGGAAACCACTTGATCAGCACACACCGACTTTCACTCGCGAGATCGACCACACGCAACACGCGCGGCTTCACCACACACTCTTACTGTGGTGTAATTTTTTACTGCCGTCGTATAATCACAGAGCACAGTCGTGCACTCGGGGTCGGCGATGGCCAGAGCAATGGGCACCTCCTCGGCTTGATGCGCCCCTCGAGTCCGCACACTCGCCGCTGTTCTCGTTGCACCGGTTGATGTCCCGACGACTGCAGTGGCGAATGGCTTTCTGTCATGTGGATACTCTGCCGCGTCCACAAACACGGCACCCCTGTCTTTGGCATGGAGATCGATGAGCGCCTTGGCCCTCGCCGCCCACCGCTCTTTGTCGAACTCAGCGTTCATGTTTCTTGGCACCGGACATACCCGTAGCCGTCTACTAATTGCGTCCGGTACAGGAACTTCTGTATTTTCGGGTCCCCTTTCCTTTGGTCCCAGGCTTAGGTCACGCAGCACTTGTCTGCCCGTTCTTGTTTCCGATAGCCGCACGAGCTGAGCGGTCCTCTGCGCCTCGGCGATTTCCTCCAGGGTGTTATGCACTCCCAGGGCCAGGTACTTGTCGGTGCTTGTGCAGTCGAGAAGTCCGAGTGCAGCCGTGTACGCTTTGCATATAAGCGCATTGATCTTATTTCGTTCGCACTGCCTCCACTTGTGGAAAGCAGCAACGCATGTAATGTGGCTTATAGCGAAGGATTCCACTAGCCGGGTGAGGGTTTCTTCCTTCATGCCTGCTGTTCTCTGCGACACCCTCTTAATGAGGCGGATGGCCGTGGTGACTTTGGCCGCCAGACGGTTGAACGTCTCGCCGTTGACTCGTTTGCGCTCAATCAGCATCCCCAGCACTCGGATCTTCTCGACAACCAGGAACATGTGACCACCGCTCGTCTTGATATTTATTGTGTCTTGCTCTCTCACAGGTTCGTTGCCTTTCGTCTTCCTAGCTGCCCTTTTCGGAGGAATCACCAACAGCTCAGACTGGTTTGGGGAGCAGACGAGCCCAGACCCGTCCAGCTGCTCCTCGATAGCGTCAACCGCCTCTTGCAATGTATTCTCGATGTGTCCGTCGCTTCCTCCTTGGACCGAGAGCATTATGTCGTCGGCATAGATGGTGTGTCGGACCCGCGCCACTCGTGAGAGGCGCTCGGCCACCCCTATCATTACAAGGTTGAAAAGTAATGGCGAGATGACTGAGCCCTGGGGGGTCCCGAAACTGCCGAGCTTCTTCTTTTGGAGCCGCAGGTCACCGGCGATGACTTCGGTAGTTCGCTCCGTCAAAAAATCCTTGATGTACGCATATGTTCTCTTGCCCATGTTTAGCCGTGGCACCTGGGCCAGAATCGCAGAGTGTCTCACTTTGTCAAAAGCGCTCTGCAGGTCCAAGCCCAAGATGGCTCGCTTGTCTTTCGTGTTGGTAGTGTCATCGAGGATTTCATTTTTCAGTTGTATCATGATGTCCTGAGTTCCGAGCTTGTTTCAGAAACCGATGACGGTGTTTGGGTAGAGCCCCGAATCTTCCAGGTACCACTGCCACCTGTTCATGAGTACATGCTCCAAAGCTCAATGTTCTCAATGTTGGGTGGCTTGCCCGGCTTGGGAATCTAGATGGTCTTGGCTGCTTTCCACTGCCGGGGTAATGACCCGGCTCGCCAGCAAGTGTTGAAGTACGCCGTGAAGTTCTCGATGGCCGCTTCGTTAATATTTTTTAGCGCTCTGTTCGTAACGTGGTCGGCACTAGCGGCGGAGTTGCTGTTGAGATCGTGCAGGGCAACCCTTACTTCCCATACTTCAATGTCTCGATCTAGCCACTCGTTTGCTTCGCCTAGATAGTCCGGGTGCGTCTCTGTGGGAGTGACCGGGAGGTACTTGTCGTCGAGGCGTTTCTTCACTTCGTATTCCCCGTGCTCGGTCATTGCCCTGTGGATGATCTTGGCCAGGTTGTGGTGCTGGTGAGACTTGGTCGTGGTCGCATCCAAAAGATGCCTCAGCATACTCCACGTCTTGCCGCAGTGCATCTTGCCGTCTGCTGCGTTACAAACCTTATTCCGCTGCTGAGTGCATAGCACTCGGCTGTGGGACTCGATCTCGCGTTTAGTTCGGCGACCTTCTTGCGTAGCTTTCAGTTTGCCCTCTGCGTCTTCCACCTTGACAGGATGGACTGCTTGGCTGCGATGAGGTGGGCGAGGCGGCTGTCGACCCTGTGGACACGCTCGTCCGTCTCGACTTCCTTGGTGGCCTTTTCTACCTTGTTTGCAATCTCGGTGGACCACTCCTCAATGTCCGTAATTTCGGTCGGCTCCTCGGGTAACAATCCATGAAACGTGTCCCAGTCAGTAAATCTATGTTTCCGAAAGCTTCTGCCAAATTCGTAATGGTCACTTTCGAATTCGTGCCCCGTGTTTCGCCATTCGAAGTCCGCCACACCACCGCCATTACTCCTGACGAAAGAGATCGGGCGTTCTGTCTCGGGTGATCGAGTTGCCGATTCTTGTAGGGTATGCTGGATCGGTGATTAGATTTAGTCCCAAGTCGGTCTGCAAGACACAGTCAGCCACACTTCCACACGTGCTTTGGGACTGTACACACCAATACCCCGACACTAACCTCACGACCCTCTCGTCGAGATGACACGCTGCCCTGCGTAGCCCCAACCTTGACGACCAACTCTGGGCGACCCAGCAGGCCTGCGAGGCGGCGAAGAGGCAACACCTCGACGTCCCCACGTGGGAGGCCTAGGCCCAGCCACCATCTCTTGCTGGTTTCAATAAAGTTTATTCAGTCAGTCAAGTCGGTAGCATCTTGCATTAAGTTCCCGCCCTTTGCCAATGTTTTGGCGTAACCCCAGGCTTGATTCGGCGCGTAAAAGTCCCCGCACATTACCAGCCTGTTGTCGGGCCCCGCGACGTTACACGCTTTGTGTAACAGTGCTGTAACAGTGTGACGGCCTACTGTACAAGTTTTCCAGAAAAGTGCTTTGCTTCTGCTTTTTCCAGATAACCACCTCTACCATGGTGTGCTCGATTGGGCTTTTGCTCAATAACTCGTGCTCGACGTACGTGATGCCTTTTCTCACCAAGTTGCAAACTCCCCTGCCGTTACTGCCAGCCGCGGTCCGGAGGCTTGGTGGGCTGGCGTGGGACCGGTAAACTGAGAGCTTTACTTCCTCAATGAAGGTCTCTTGCAACATGATAATATCTGGCTTTCTTGATACTTGTTCTAAGTGTTGCTGAAGTACAGCCTTTTCCCCAGCAAAACCGTTGCAATTCCAATGTCAGACCAGGATGCCTTTCACTGCTGTTGTGGTTGCGGTGGTTGATGTCCTATTCATGTTTGCTGAAAGTTAGCCATTGCGTTGCCAAATTCTGTACTGTCGTAGTTAATTGCTGGCACGTCTGTTCAATTGCTATGAAACGGTCGGTGATTGTCTTGGTGAATGTCGTGCGAGTATATTGTTCAAAGTGGTTGAGCCCATCTTCAAGGTTGTCTACCCTATCGCTGCGTCTCCGCTCTTTAAGATTTTCAATTGCTCGTCTCTTGGGTGCCGGACCCGCCGAGGCCGCGTTCTCTGTCCTCGGTTTCACCGCTACTTCTGGTTCATCCTCGGTCATTGCCATCTGCTCTGGTTGTGGCGATAAATTCTGTGCCTGCTGCTGCTGTAGCTGGACCGTCATCATTCAATTGATCTCTGCCATTTCCTTACTGATATTATTGACTGTCGCCTCGAGTTCAGTGTTCTTCCGCAACGCCTCGTTTGCTTTTCTTAGCGCCTTCATTGCCTCACTTTCGTCTTTAAATAATTTCCCTCCACCACTTCGAAATGGCAGTGACTGCTGCTGCTGCTGCTGCCGCTGCCGCCGCCGCCGCCGCCGCCGTTGCTGCTCCTGCCGCTGCCGCTGCCGCTGCTGCCGCTGCCGCCGCCGCCGCTGCCGCCGCTGCTGTCGCTGCCG